>NW_022974822.1:3429-8739 GCF_012274545.1 Fukomys damarensis | reverse complement strand
AGATTCCTTTGTCCATTAAGAAGTTCATTCATAAGCATCAATGTACCAGAAGATATTGCAAAGCCCAACAGCAACAGCGTGAACAACCATTTTTTATATGCAAACTCTTGATAAAATGCATACAAGACAATTTGGAACATACAAAATGTTCTTGGAAACCATTCCTAAATTAACAATAGCTAAATCCATCTGCTCCCGTGGAGTTTCATTTGGGTTGCCCCGTTTCTGTATTATGAGTGCACATTTGAACTTAATTGATTTGGGATTAATATCCAATTTATTATGTAGAAAGGGAAACAGAAGAAGATCTAATAAAGAGATCAAAATCTGATGAAACATCCAGGGGTATTCATTTTTTCTTCTCAGCCAAGGCTTTTGAAAGATTTAGAAAATTTTAACTCATTCTCTCATAAGGCAAAGTAGGTCAGTAAAAAAAAATTATAGGATTTATGTCATATACCTAGAGAAAGAAGGAATGAGGCTAATGTTGTCATCCCATTAGTATTCCTTCATTCTCAATCACAAAAAATGATACAAGTAAAATCCTAACTCAGAATCATGAGAATGTTACGTGAATTCAATGAAACTAATAATATTAAAATGCTTGGGAAATGCAACTATTGCATGTCTACAATGCAGCTTTCTTATAACTAACAATCCACTCTGAAATTCCTAAAATAGCAAAATTGATTCGTTCGCCTGCTTACATGAACATTTTGAACTTTCATGAGGTTTTATATCCTTACCTTGAAACAGAAATCTGGCTTTGGGAGGTAATCATTTTCTTGAGGAGAACACTCAGAATCATAGCTGAGGTACACTCCCCTCAAGCTCCAGATGATGCTTGTCTCCCTCTGATTTTCCTTCTTTCTTTTTTCCAATATATGTTTGGTTCCTATATTGTGATAGCAGTATGACAAATATTAATGATCTAGAAGAGAGATGAACAAGGAGCAGTGGGCCTTTAGGCATAAGTTCTATTTGAAATCCCCAATTTAAAGCAATTACGTATGGTATGATGAGTGCATCATTTAGGGCCCCAGGAATAAAAGGACTATGGGAATACAGAGAATAAGTTTAATTTTCTAGTTTGAGAATTCAATGGAGAAAAAAGACCTGACTATATATTTTTAAATGAGTTAAAATTATCCAGATGAGTGGTCAGGTGGAAGAATTGGTGTATTAGTGGCAGATTTCTGAGCTGTGTAGACTCAATGGGAAATGACCCAAGGACTCCTGTGGCAGGAGTACAGTATTCATAAAGGGGAGTGGAGAGAAAGGAACTCAGAATGGGTAAAAGTCAGAGTGTAAGTCACATCAAGGAATTTGGGCTTTATCCTGCAAGCAGTATATGCCTGTGAGCGTCTTTTAGCCAAATACCTGATCTTGTTTTTAGATGCATTTTTAAATGCTTTTAAAAATAGCACATGAAGATGAATGTGCTGTTGCACTGAGGACTGGTAGTTAAAAACTATTGCAAAAATATGGCGGGGGAAATAGTACTTCTGAATAAGTTTCAAATGGTTGAATCCTCTCTCAGACCTCTGTTTATCCATAAAGGCTCAAGTTTGGCTTTTATGGCCTGTCACTACATGATAACACTTCCGGATATCGTGATGAACTGAGTCAGAAATGAGATAATCCCAATTATAATATAATGTAATATAATAACATGTACTATAGTGCAATATCCTATAGTATAAATATACTAATCATAACCACAAAGAAATCAGTTTTGTGTGAGGCTAAAATAGGCTTACACATGCTAGGTTTCTCTTGCTTTCTATGTGAATTAATGGAGAAAGTAATATCACCTAACAAGATGTTTTAAGGATTGACTGAATTTTTGCAAAGAATTCTTAAACATTTTGACTCATATATGATTTGAAAAATTGTGATATCTATGGCCAATTCCCCAGAAAAGAGAGCAATTAATGTAGTGGTTAAGAAGGTGGGGTGTTGGTCAAAACTAACTGGTTTAATTTCCCAGTTAGGGAACTCATGTATACGGCTTCGAGCAAGTTAGATAACATCTCTAAGTGGCAATTTCCTCATTGAGTTATTGCAGAAATTAAATGAGATAATGTATGCATACTGCTTGGCTTAATATCCATAATAAATATTAACCAGTATCATTATCATTATTATACGTCATTCAGCATAAAATTGCAGGTGTTCTCTTCAACTTTAAGTACAACTTCAACTTTTAGTCACCGGTAAATCCGGATTAAGAGCCATAATAAATGTGAAAGTTCTTTACAGAGTGGGACATTATACTTGGATGGTTTTAATAAATGCTTCATTTGAATCTAAATTACCTACTATAAATACTTTATTTATACATTTAATTTTTACAATTTATTTAACTATGCAGTTGATATAGGCCAAATAAAACTGATTTTAGTAGGATATCTTTACAACCAGATTTTTTTAATCAAATGAAATTTAAAGTAATAAACTTGGTATAAACCCACTGAAATCAAAGAACAGTTTTTTTTCTTTTTCATTCTAACTTGAGTATCTGAGTTATACATTTGTAGCTAATAGGAGTATGGATGGTAATGGACAGAAATATGTTACCAGCAATTAATTTCAAAAGAATTTAATTCATGACAAATTATGACTAATTGTGGAAATAGTTGTGGTTTTACAGCTTACAAAAGATAATATGCTTTACAAACACATTAAAGCTGAAGCTTGTTTAAAAGAGCAGATGTAAGAAAGGAAGCCTTGAACTTTTTAAATATCTAAGTGAGACCTGAGCCCTGAGAATTTAAAGTAGGCTCAGATTCATTAATTCACCTGCTGAGCGCCTACACATGCTGGGGTTGAACATCATGCTATTCACTGAGGCTAAAAGAGGATCCCTGGTCTGGTAGAGATGAACATTCAGTATGTACTCACAGAGTTGCAGCATCTTTCTCTGTGGAGTACTTCACATTCATGAAAGGGACCGTTTTAGCTTTAAATGGCTAAGCAGCGAAAGAAGCTGTTTCCCGGGGATAACTGCACTTTAAACCGCAGAAGCCCTCTGCAAAGTGCGTTTGTGTTCTAACGTCAAACTTAACCTATCCCCAAGTATACAGACCTCTGGAGGCTTATGTGCACTCAGAGCTGCTAGGCACTCTATTAGGCCTAAAGGGCTTTCTGGTACAAGTGCCTCAAACAGTGTTTCAATCTCTGCCCTGCAGAGACCTACAAACAAAAAGGAATACAGTTGTACTGCACATAAGATGTGGACTTCACTGGTAAATTCACAGAGTTGCAGCACCTTTCTCTGTGGAGTACCTCGCATTCATGAAACTAACAGCTTTCACTTTAAACGGCTAAGCGGTAAAAGCTGTTTCCCAGGGAAAACGGTACTTGAAACCGCAGAAGCCCTCTGCAAAGTGCCTTTGTGTTCTAACGTGAATCTGAACCTATCACGAAGTATACAGAGTTCTGGAGGCTTGTGTGCACTCAGAGCTGCTAGGCACTCTCTTAGGCCTGAAGGGCTTTTCTGGTACAAGTGCTTCACAACAGTGTTTCAATCTCTGCCAGGCAGAGACCTACAAACAAAAAGGAATACAATTTTACTCCACATAAGATGTGGACTTCACTGGTAAACTCACAGAGTTGCAGCACCTTTCTCTGTGGAGTACTTCACATTCATGAAACAGACCACTCTCTCTTCAAATGGTTAAGAGGCGAAAGAAGCTGTTTGCCGGGGAAAATGGCCCTTTAAATTGCAGAAGCCCTCTGCAAAGTGCCTTTGTGTTCTAATGACAAACTGAACCTATGACCAAGCATACAGAGTTGTGGAGGCTTGTGTGCACTCAGAGATGCTAGGCACTTTCTTAGGCTTTAAGGGCTTTTCTGGTACAAGTGCCTCACAACAGTGTTTCAATCTCTGCCAGGCAGAGACCTACAAAAAAAAAGGAATACAGTTGTACTCCATATAAGGTGTGACTTCACTGTTAAATTCACAGCATAGCAGCACTTTTCTCTGTGGAGTACTTCACATGCAGATAAGTAATGCTTTGATTTCAAAGGACCAAACCGCAAAAGAAGCATTTTCTCGCGGGAAACTGCAATTTAAAATGCAGAAGCACTCTGCAGAGTGCGTTTGTGTTCTAACTTCAAACTGAAGGTATCCCCAATTATACAAGATTCTGGAGGCTTCTATGCTCTCAGAGCTACTGGGCACTCTCTCATGCCTTAAGGGCTTTTCTGGGAAAGTGCCTCACAACAGTGTTTCAAACTCTGCCAGGCAGAGACCTACAAACAAAAAGGAATACAGTTGTACTCCATAAAAGGTGTGGACTTCACTGGTAAACTTACAGCGTTGCAGCACTTTTCTCTGTGGTTTACTTCACATTCAGGTAACTTACCGCTTTGGTTTCAAAGGGCTAAGTGGTATAAGAAGCTATTTCCCGAGGAAAACTGCAATTCAAATCACAGAAGCACTCTGCAGAGTGCGTGTGTGTTCTAACTGCAAACTGAACCTATCCCCAAGTATGCAGGATTCTCAAGGCTTGTGTGCACTCAGGGCTGCTAGGCACTCTCTTAGGCCTCAAGGCCTTTTCTAGTAAAGTGCCTCACAATAGTGTTTCAATCTCTGGCAGGCAGGGACCTACAAAGAAAAAGGAATACAGTTGTACTCCATATAAGTTGTGGACTTCACGGGTAAACACACAGCGTTGCAGCACCTTTCTCTGTGCAGCACTTCACATTCAGGAAACTCACCGCTTTGGTTTCAAAGTGCTAAGCAGTGAAAGAAGCTGTTTCCCAGGGAAAACTGCAAATAAAATCACAGAAGCACTCTGCAGAGTGTATTTGTGTTCTAACTTCAAACTGAACCTGTCCCCAAGTGTGCAGGATTCTGGGGGCTTGTGTGCACTCAGAGCTGATAGGCACTCTCTTAGGCCTTAAGGGCTTTTCTGGTAAAGTGCCTCACAACAGTGTTTCAAACTCTGCCAGGCAGAGACCTACAAACAAAAAGGAATACAATTGTACTCCATACAAGGTGTGGACTTCACTGGTAAACTCACAGCTTCGCAGCACTCTTCTCTGTGGAGTACTTCGAATTCAGGATCCTAACCGCTTTGGTTTCAAAGTTCTAAATGGCAAAAGAAGCTGTTTCCCATGGAAAACTGCAGTTTAAACTTCAGAAGCACTCTGCAGAGTGCATTTGTGTTCGAACTTCAAACTGAACCTATCCCCAAGTATACAGGATTCTGGAGGCCTGTGTGTACTCAGAGCAGCTAGGCCCTCCCCTATGCCTTAAGGGCTTTTCTGCTAAAGTGCCTCACAACAGTGTTTCAATTTCTT
>NW_022974822.1:0-3416 GCF_012274545.1 Fukomys damarensis | reverse complement strand
AAAAAGGAATACAGTTGTACTCCATATAAGTTGTGGACTTCACGGGTAAACACACAGCGTTGCAGCACCTTTCTCTGTGCAGCACTTCACATTCAGGAAACTCACCGCTTTGGTTTCAAAGTGCTAAGCAGTGAAAGAAGCTGTTTCCCAGGGAAAACTGCAAATAAAATCACAGAAGCACTCTGCAGAGTGTATTTGTGTTCTAACTTCAAACTGAACCTGTCCCCAAGTGTGCAGGATTCTGGGGGCTTGTGTGCACTCAGAGCTGATAGGCACTCTCTTAGGCCTTAAGGGCTTTTCTGGTAAAGTGCCTCACAACAGTGTTTCAATCTCTGTCAGGCAGAGACCTACAAACAAAAAGGAATACAATTGTACTTCATACAAGGTGTGGACTTCACTGGTAAACTCACAGCTTCGCAGCACTCTTCTCTGTGGAGTACTTCGAATTCAGGATCCTAACCGCTTTGGTTTCAAAGTTCTAAATGGCAAAAGAAGCTGTTTCCCATGGAAAACTGCAGTTTAAACTTCAGAAGCACTCTGCAGAGTGCATTTGTGTTCGAACTTCAAACTGAACCTATCCCCAAGTATACAGGATTCTGAAGGCGTGTTTGCACTCAGAGCTGCTAGGCACTATGTTAGGCCTTAAGGGCTTTTCTGATAAAGTGCCTCACAACAGTTTTTCATTCTCTGCCAGGCAGGGACCTACAAACAAAAAGGAATACAGTTGACCTCCATATAAGTTGTGGAATTCACTTATAAAACAGCAGCATTGCAGCACTTTTCTCTGTGGTTTACTTCATATTTAGGAAACTAACCGCTTTGCTTTCAAAATTCTAAGTGGTGAAAGAATCTGTTTCCCGGGGAAAAGAGCAGTTTAAACCCCAGAAGCACTCTGCAGAGTACGTTTGTGTTCTAACATCAAACTGAACCTATCCCCAAGTATACAAGATTCTGGAGGCTTGTGTACACTTAGAGCTGCTAATCACTCTCTTAGGCTTTAAGGGCTTTTCTGGTAAAGTGCCTCACAACAGTGTTTCAAACTCTGCCAGGCAGAGACCTACAAAGAAAAAGGAATACAGTTGTACTCCATATAAGGTTTAGACTTCACTGGTAAACTCACAGCATTGCAGCACCGTTCTCTGTGGAGTACTTCACATTCAGATAACTAACCGCTTTGGTTTCAAAAGACAAAATGGTGAAAGAAGCATTTTCTTGTGGAAAACTGCAGTTTAAACCACAGAAGCACTCTTCAGAGTGCGTGGGTGTTCTAACTTCAAACTGAAGGTATCCCCAATTACACAAGATTCTGGAGGCTTGTGTGCACTTAGAGCTGCTAGGCACTCCTTAGCCCTTAAGGGCTTTTCTGGTAAAGTGCCTCACAACAGTGTTTCAATCTCTGCCAGGCAGAGACCAACAAACAAAAAGGAATACAGTTTTACTCCATATAAGGTGTGAACTTCACTGGTACACTAACAGCGTTGCAGCACTTTTCTCTGTGGTTGCTTCACATTCAGGAAACTAACCTCTGTGGTTTCAAAGTTCTAAGTGGTGAAAGAATCTGTTTCCAGCGTAAAACAGCAGTTTAAACCTCAGATGCACTCTGCAGAGTACCTTTGTGTTCTAACATCAAACTGAACCTATCCCCAAGTATACATGCTTCTGTAGCCCTGTGTGCACTCAGAGCTGCTAGGCACTCTCTTGAGCCTTCTGGGCTTTTCTGGTAAAGTGCCTCACAAGAGTGTTTCAATCTCTGCCAGGCAGAGTCCTACAAACTAAAAGGAATACAGTTGTACTCCATATAAGGTGTGGACTTCACTGGTAAACTCTCAGAGTGGCAGCACTTTTCTCTGTGGAGTATTTCACATTCAGGAAACTCACCGCTTTGGTTTCAAAGGGCTGAGCAGTGAAAGAAGCTGTTTCCCAGGGAAAAGTGCAGTTTAAATCGCAGAAGCACTTTGCAGAGTGTGTTTGTGTTCTAACTTCAAACTGAATCTATCCCCAAGTGCCTCGACCACTCCAGTGGAGTCTGCATGACAATGTCGGTCTCCTAGCAGAAACCATACCCAAAGTATCGTCCCCACGGGATTAAGTCTCCTGGAAGTCCTTGGCACACAGTGCATGTGAAGTCAGCCATGAAGAGAATAGCTGGCCTTTCTGCCTGCAGTTTGGGGACATTGGGTTCATTTATAATTCTGTTCTATTTTGTCTTTATTACTATTTGTTCATTATCTGTAGAATTGTATTCTGGGCCCAGGAAAGATCAAGAACAATTAGATGCTCCCAGAGATAGGGAGGTGTTGGGGCACAAGAGGACGGGCGGCCAAAGTGCTGAGCCTGAGCCCCGGACTGTGAATTCCTGAAGGTGATCCTCAAGGTGACATGCTGAAGCCAGTCCTTTGTTTTACAAACTTCCCCTTCTGAGTGTGTATAGGTGCGGTCTTACCTTGACATAGTGGTCTTAGCCTTTGTGATTGTATATAGGTGTGGTCTTACCTTGACCTTGTGGTTTTAGCTTTTACAGTACTATTGTCTATCTTTCTCATGCCTGCTTGTGTGACTGAAATCACTCTTGAGGTGTGCCCTTGAAACTAATATATATACACCTAGTGTTAGAAATAAAATTGCAGCAGCTACCACCTTCACTATTCAGTGCTGTGTGGTTTCTGCCTGTCACTGCCGAACCTGCTCCCACCTTTCTGAAGATCCCTGTTCTCCTCATGAAATCCAGTCTTTGCTCCCCTACAGTCAGTAGCAAGTGGCGCCCAAACAGGGACCTGAAAGGTAAGCTATTTTTTCTTTTTTCTCTAGTACTGAAAGCAGGAGTTTAAGGTAGGCTCTCACTGAAGGAACTGCAGTCCTGCCAGAAAGTAGTCTGGTTAAAGAGTGAGTAATCTTGAAAGCATGGGTCTTTCCAGTTCTAAAGGAAGATGAACTTTCATTTCAGTATTAAGACATATGCTTCTAGAAAGAGGTTTAAAAGTCTCTGAAAATGTTGCTGGGTGATTTCATGATTTTATTCAAAAGGTGGCACCCTGTTATCCTGAAAATGGTAATCTTACTTTAGAAGATTGGAAAAGATTAGGAAGAGATATGAGAAAATATCTGTCTTCTCATAAAGAGGAGATGCCTCCACCTCAGACATCCCCATTATGGGTACAGATAAGAGATATCTTATTGGAAAAATCTGATTTAGAATTTTTAATAGAAGAAGCCCCCTCAGAACAAGATGAAGAAGGAGCCCCCATAAATAATTGTGGCCCACCAAAGTATGGAGCTACAGGGGATGATCCTGATGATTGGGTTCTAGAAGATGCAGGAAAATATGAGTCAGAGGAATATCACCCTGCAGAACATAATAATCCCCCTCCTCAGGTAATGATTTCTGCTCCTATAAAAAACCATGGAACCGGTTCAAA
>NW_022974821.1:0-3490 GCF_012274545.1 Fukomys damarensis | reverse complement strand
AAGAAATTATCAAAAATGTACATCATGAACAAGGCTCATTCCAGGGGCACAGGTAGACTTTTCAATATATACAAAGCAATAAAAGTAATACACAATATAAACAAAAATAAGGACAAATCACATGATAATCTCAATGGATGGTGAAAAAGCATTTGACAAAAAAACAACATCCATTCGTGATATTAAAAAAAAATCACTGAAGCAAACAGTTGTAGAAAGATCTCATCTCAAACTGACAAAGGCCAATTTAGGACAAACCAACAATCACCATCATATTAAGTGAGAAGAAGAAGAATGCTTTGCCTCTAAAATAGGAACAAGATAAGGATGTCCAATGTCACCATTCCTTCTCACTATAATTCTTAAAACATTATGCAGAGAACTCAGGCAAGAGAAAGAAATAAAAATAATATACAGGAAAGGAAGAAGTCCCACGTGGACCGGTGCATCTATGTACTGAGAAGGCCTCGTGAGCATGTGCCACATGCGCAGAGGCAGTTAGGCCTGGTGCGTATGCGCAGCATGCGACGCATGCGCAGAGGCAGTTAAGCCTGGTGAGCATGCGCCACAGGCTCAGAGGCCCTTCGTCCTTTTGCTTGGTAACAGAGATTCCACCCGGTTGGAATCCAGCAGCAGAGCCTAGAATTTGTTCTGCAAGCTCAGTTAGCTAAACTTTTCATTGGAGAAAGGCTGACGGGAGGGCTAGGATGTTGATAGCCTCAGCCATTAGGAGGCTATTTGGCCTCAGTAGTAGGGGCCGGGTTCCCTCAGACCCCTCAGGCCTACAGGGCAGCTGCGGGGATCTGCAGCACAGAGCCCGCCCCAAGGCCGTGGACAAGCTACACAAGGCCGCCAGTGGGGGCGACACGACGAAAGTGGACTGGAGCCTCTTGCTGAGGAAAAATGGTGTCAATGACAGAGACAAGAAGCACAGGTAACGGGGCTTCAGGGGAGGGCGTGCAGGTGGGGCTGGGAAGGTGCAGGAGCAGTGGCAGGTCCAAGGTTGGAGGGCTGGACAGGGTGAGGAAGGGGAGAGGCAGGCAGGGGGAGGGCCCGAGAGGGTGAGGAGGGGATGAGGAGGGGGGACAGATTAGAGGGGGGGTCTAAAGACTCTTGAAACTGAGAAACAGTACTAAAAGCTCATATTAAGCCTTAGAAATATTTGATTTCTGTGCACTCTATAAATATAAATACTGAATAAAATGGGCTGTACCTACTCATTTGAAACCTGTGTTCTATTCAGGTTAAAATGAAAATCAAACTAAGGGTTGTTATTTTATATTATTTTACTTTGTTATTTAGCCCTCTTTCCTTGTAGTAGTTTTTAAATACCAACCATGTGGCCCCTGCTGCCATAGAACTGTTGCTGTATCATATTTTACTTAATGTATGGCACGATGGATTATGTGATGACTTTGTATGAAGAACGCTTTTTCAGTGCACTTCTGCAGGATTTTCGTGTACAGAGATGAGATGTTGAGTCCATTTTCCCAGGAAGCAATTTTATTCGTGGCAGCACTGACTCAGTGAATTGGGATTCGTATGCAAAGGTTGAGTGCTGAACATGGATAGTTGCACCTTCTTCTACAAATGATTTATTTTACTTAATTGAAATGCTGTCTTTCTTAAGTAGTGATTACAACATCTAATGATTATTGTTATTTGTTCTAGAAATAGTGCTAAATATTTTGTATGGATTCTTATTTAACCAACACAGTAATATACTGTGAGATAACTTCATTCATCATTTTGTAGGTGAGAAAGTTGAGGCATAGAAAGGCTCAAAGATAGGTAGAAAGTAAGAACTTAAATGAAATATTAAATCCAAGTTGAACTCAATCCAAAACTTGGTCTTTCTGTAACAGTACGCTGCTCTGGGATGGGAAGGCTGTTGTGGCTCAGTATAGAGCTCTTACTTAGTGTGGGCAAGATCCTGGCTCCCATCCGTGCACCACACAAACAAACAAAATCACCTGGCTGCACTTCCATGAATTGGTGAGTAATAAGTATTGTACATTTTAGAAGAAAATTAGCTATTTGTGTTGAAGACTATTTAATGTTCCCCCTTACAAGAATAATGGTGCATTTTGAAATAGAGCTCTGCAATTTCCTAAGAATCTTTCTCACTGTCATAGGACTGCTTTGCATTTTGCCTGTGTCTATGGCCATCCCGAAGTGGTGACTCTCCTGGTGGAGCATAAGTGTGACATCGACGCCCGTGATAGGGAAAACAGTACTGCCCTGATTAAGGTGGGTAGCAGGCACCAATTTCAGCATGAGATGGATTGCATTTAATTGCTGAAATAAAATTTAATTGATGTCATTTAATATCACTACTTGGTGAGGCATGAGGAAGGTCTCTTTTGAGTTCCCGGAGTTGACATTCTCTTCTTACAATACCCACAGGCTGTACAATACCACCAGGAAGAGTGTGCAACTATCCTCTTGGAGCACGGTGCCAATCCGAATGTTGCAGATGCCAGCGGCAACACTGCTCTCCACTATGCAGTCTATTGGGAAAACTCATCAATAGCGGCAAAACTGCTTTCCCACCATGCAGATACTGAGGCCAAAAATAAGGTATAGATCAACCAATTGCTTTTCCAAGGTATTTGAAGTAGACGCATGTTAACAGTGACATACAGCTAGGGTCAGTTTTTCATAAGCTCAAGCGTTCCATGAATAAAAACACAATATTTAAAATAATTTAATAGTTAAAGATTTCACTTTAAATGTTGATAATGTTAAAGAAACACTAGAGGATAAAGGTTGCTTTTATGAAGTTATGGCAATATTTGTGAAAACACTGAAGTTTTAAGAAGTAAGCCTTTTCTTTTTTCTGATATTATTTCTATCAAAGTATTTTTTCCTCCCCTTCCTTAGTGTAAAACAACACAAGACAGCAACATTTGCCTTGGAAATAGGCTTTATTTTAAAATTTAAACAGAACAACCTCATCTCATAATAAGTGGAAATCTTGTTGCTGCTGACAAGTCATAAAAGTGATTCATTTTTTAGTGGTCTCACTTAAATGGGAAAACTGGAAAGGGAAAGTGATTAGAAATATGCAGGTCAGTGGGGGTTATCATTTTTTCATTTTGTTTTTTTGTTCTGGGGATTGAACTCTGGACCTTGATCTTACAAGGCAGGTGCAGTACCACTGAGCTAAATCTCTTGTACCTTGTTTGTTTTCTTGTTTTTGGAAAAATATTTTTCTGGTCTCTCTATATAGACAAGATGCTTTTTGTATGTTTTTCTTTCTCTGTTTGTTTGTTTTTATTTAAACCAAAACATTTATTGGTAGATCTTATATATAAAATGATAACACTCACCACTGGGAAATTTGCACCTGTACGTGTTATACCCCGCCTCTTGTTTTTTCCATTGTTCCTTCCCTTTGACCCCCTCCCCTCCCTATATACAAACCCTTTGTTTCTGTTTTCACTTTTTTGCTTGTCCCATCCTTCCTATCCCCTTCCCTCTCCTTTGT
>NW_022974820.1:0-3816 GCF_012274545.1 Fukomys damarensis | reverse complement strand
GGGATTTAAAAATCTGGAGGGGAATAAAAGGTGTGGGATGAAATTAATTGTTTGGAATAGACTGTGAACCCTGGATCCCAGGCCAATGGAGAGGGGAGGAGGAACTCCTGTGAGTAAGGAATAAAAACACACATCTTCTCAACTAGTTTGTGCCTAAGTCTGTATGGGCACTACTCTCAGAAGAGTTTGGATTAAAAGCTTTGCTTTTGCTGCCTCTGGAATCCAATTCCTCTTTTTTTTGGTCTGGAAAAGTGAGACAAGTGAGATCTTTTCTTACCAAGGACACACTGGGGAAATTATTTATCTGTAGCACAGAAATGGCCAAGGTTCTCAGTTCATTAGTACATACTCTGGTAAACAACTTAACCTCAGGTGTCTTAAATTTTCCTTAGCCCCTGCAGTATGTAATCCACACCTGAGTTCAGGCTTTCCCCTTTGTGCTCACAGAGGAGGCCAATTAGGCCTCAGTTCTCCTCTGGTTTCCAACAGAGTTAATAATGCATTAGCTTATTTTATAAACTCTTAGACTATGTACATATCCAGTGAAATTTTCAGTTTCATATCAATCATCTCTTAAGTTAGCCCATAAAT
Source organism: Fukomys damarensis (assembly GCF_012274545.1). Taxonomy (NCBI): domain Eukaryota; kingdom Metazoa; phylum Chordata; class Mammalia; order Rodentia; family Bathyergidae; genus Fukomys; species Fukomys damarensis. The sequence continues at coordinate 3,225 of NW_022974820.1, read as the reverse complement.
ATGGCGAGCCATTATGGTGAGCCTTGACACAGGCTTAGCCATGATTGAACTTTGAGTCACCTCGCTGGCACGGACGTGCTGTCACCCATAGCTATGGGCGAGTTCAGCTGGTAGCAGATGTAACTCATAATGGTTGTTATTGTTTCCCTCTGGAATGTGTGGGCGGTACTTTTGCTCCCATGCAGCCCTCGCTCCCGTGCAGCCCTCGCTCCCATGCAGCTGGAGAGTATAAAAAAGGAAGAGGTTCTGAAATAAAGCAAGCAAGGAACTTGAGAGGAAAGGTGCCTCCCGTCTCTCTGTCCTCATCCTTTCAGGTTTAGGACCTGCTGGCAGGATCCTGACATCGCGGCTTGCGACATATAAATATTGTTTAATTTTCTCTGGTCAGAAACATTTGGACTAAGCTCATAGGATAGTCCTGCCACTTGGGCCAGGATTTCTTCAGTAGCATTTATTTAACAAGTCAATTACCTTTGGTCGATGCAACTAGAAAAAAAATTTTATAATACATCAGAATGTAGTTCCTACACTTAACATTCACATGGGAAGTTCTTCAGGAAAACAGTCTAGGAAAATTAGAGGGCCAGTTCTAAGATTTAAGAGAAAAAGCCAATAATTTCCAGGTAAATAGTTCAGTCTATTAAAGATAATAAATACTATCTCTGCTTTCAAAATGTTATATGTTGAACTATCATTTCTGCCTATTTGAAGGGTAACAATAAAATGGGGCAATTAAAATTCTATAGAAATAAAAAATAAGATATTGTTGTAAACTGCCTTGCTGACAAAGTAGAAACTGCCTTGCATGACATTTAAGGAAAAATAAACATTTTACGACATTTTAAAAACATTTAATTTTTTAATTTTCTTTCTTTATTGAATCATTTAATGTATAAAATACAGTTACACTCATCATTGAGATCTTGTACCTTTACATGATACATCTTGGCTCTTATTTCCCCATCTCCTTGCCCTCCCTTCACCTCCTCCACCCTTCCCTATTTTTAAACATTTAATTTTAATAAGGCCATAGAGAACACAAGAAATTATTTCAACAAATATAAAAACTTTAATAAAGTTTTGTTTTAAATTTTACTAAGAACGGATGACTATTTTAAGCTTTATTCCTTTAAACACATTTTGGGCAGTAACAAGATAATTGCTTACATTTAGATAAGAGATGAAATGAAACATTCAGCTAGTGGGTTTTTTCCTTACCTCAGGCAGCAGCTGGGTCTGCTTATAGCGCTCCTCACTATTACCTACACCATGCAAACAGAAACTGCCTCTTGTCCTGATTGGCTGCTGTGGCTCAACAAATCCCATTTTTTCAGCTGTCTCCTCAGAGCTCTATCATCACAAGCTTCAGGACAGTCTGCTGCATGGAAGGATGGTGGAGCAGCAAAGGGTGGTGCAGGCCCTTGGACACTACTTTGAATTCTACTCCAACTGCCTCCTATTCCCCTGGACCTGGACATGAAGTCTCTGAGCCAGTGCTGCTCAGGTGAGTGGTCACTGGTTTATGTGGCCCAATGCCATGCATGCCTGCACCCTCATGCTTGTGGGATCCTTGGCCCCTGAAGTGCTCCCTGCTTGATTCCTGGATTTGATGATTGGCAAATTTAACCCTATATTTTAATCTTAGCCAAAGTCTTCTTTGTTGTTGCTTTAATTGGTGTACACTTATGATTCATAATAATTATAATTATTTTGTGGAATCATTACATATACATATTACATGTTAATCACTTTTACTTTCCTTTCTCTGACCAGTCTTATCTCACCCCTTTTTTTTGGTGTTGTGGATCAAAATGGGGACCTTGCACTTGTGAGGCAGGTGGCAGAACCAGTCTTCTCCTCTTCTAAGACCTAGATCCCTTTCTTACCTCCTCAAAATCTACATCCCTTTTTCATTTCACTTTTCTTTGATGTAGCATTTAAATTATGAATAGTTTTAGCTTTTACTATAAAGGAAACTATTCAATTTTTAACCCTTTGGGTGTAGTTCATTTCACTTAGCATTGTAGTCTCAGGATGCATTCATTTTCCCACAAATGAATAAAATATTTCTGTTTTTTTGGGTTTTTTTGCTATAGTTTAGTCTTGCATCTTGCTGGGATAACCAGGCTGACCTCTATCTCACAGTAATCTTACGCCTCAACCTCCTAAGTGCAATTTATCTCTTTATGGTGAGTAGTACTCCATTGTGTATATATACCAGAATTTTAAATATATTTATCTTTTGGTCGATATATAGGTTGTTTCCAAAATTTACACATTATGAATTGTGCTGTTACAAACAGTGAAAGCATTTATCTCTGTAAGATGTCATTACATCTTTAGTGAAAATACCAAGAATAGTTATATCTGAGTCAAATGGATCTCTGATTTTAGTTTGTTGGGGGATTCTCCAGAGTGTTTGTACTATTGCTTATTGCAAGAAACTTTGAAGAATGGACCCTTATTCCCCTCAACCCCACTTGCATTACTTTTTGTGTTCTTATGCATGCTTACTGGAAAGCACTCCAGTTTAAATGGGGTTTGATTTGAATTTCTCTAATGGGCGAAGATATTGAACATACTCTTTCTACATTTTGTGGCCACAAATGAGTTCTTATTTTTAAAATTTGGTCTTTATTTTGGAGTGTCTAACATTTTTGAGTTTTTGAAACATTTTAAATTGTAATCCTTTATCCAGGGAAGAGCAGACAAAGATTTTCCCCCTCTGGAGATGCTCTCTTCAGTCTGTTTGGTGTTTCCTTTGCTGTAAAACACCTTATTTTGACATTATATCATTTGTTGATTGTTGATATTATTTCTTGTGCAATTGAGTTATTTAGAAAGTCCTTGCTCCTGCACATGTCTTCAAGAGCTCTACTTATTTTATTTTCCATCCTAGTCTGTTTCCAGTTTAATATCCAGTTCTTTTGTCCATTTGGACTTGGCTTTTGTAGAGAATATGTGAGATTTGGGTCTGGATTTTGTTTTCTGTATTAGGACCAAGACCATTTTTGAAGCTGCTGTCTTTCTCCATCGTATGTTGCTTGACCCTTTGTCCAAAGTCATGTGGTTAAAGGTGCCTGGGTTTGTTTCTTCACTGAGACTTCTGTTGCAATCAATATGTATATTTTTATGCCAATACCATGATATATTAATCACTGCAAGTTTACAACGTAACTTTAAATCTTGAATAATGATTCATCCTGCTTTGCTCTTTGGCTACTC
>NW_022974819.1:0-3815 GCF_012274545.1 Fukomys damarensis | reverse complement strand
TCCTGGAACTTCAACTGAAACAGACCTATCCATTATAAAATAAACCAATTTGGCAGTCCAACTTAGGGAGGAGAAACTGTTTGTCAGTGGGTAATAAACATATAAAAATACCATTTGCTTTTCTTAAAAACAAAACAAAAACTATAAAAGCACTCCAGGAAGTATCAAATTGCCTTTATCAATGGTCCAAGAAGCAATTCTTGAGACATTTGGAAAATTTTCCCATACATATTATGTTATAAAGAACATGCTTGCTTTTTACATTTTTTACTGTTTCTTGTAAACTAAAAGATTAATATAGTTTGACTTCCCCTCTTCCTCATTTGACTTTAGCAAGTCAAAAGCAAAAATCTGTGAAACTGAATAGATTTTTCATGATTTTTTTGTGGCATTCAAGTGATTTGGGGGGGGATTAGTTGTTCTACTAATATTTTTAGAAAGCGGAACACAAACTGAACTCTTTCTGCAGTACCTCATAGAGCAGAGCACAGAAACAGAAAATCTCATGATCTCAAAAGCCTTAAAAGGTACAACATAATGCCTCATATGTAGATTTAGTACACTTAAACAATTATCACTAATAATGTTGATCAGTGCCAGGGACTTAGCTCAGTGGTTCTACTGGCTGCCTTGCAGGCTCACGGTCCTGAGTTCAATTCCCAGTACAAAAAAACACGAAAACAAAAACAAAACAGATAATGTTGCTCAGTGGTGCCTCAAACGTGGTAGTCTAATTTATTAGTCTAATTGATAAATATTTTTCTAATGACACAGATAAAGATGTAGGGAACATGCTTTTGAAATTAAAGAAACACAAACTGAAGGAGATAGCTAATATGTTAGACACATAAGTGAAAAATGATATTAACATGAAAGTAGAAAGGATGAAATTTTAAATGTTTTGAATTCAGTGTCAAAATCTTGAATTTAGTAGAAAAATTCCAATAGCAAGATACATGATTTTAAAATGCTCAAGGTAAATAACCCAGATGAAGGGCAAATTGACATGTAGAAGCCATACAAGGCAATACTGTACTTATTCCTGTCAGAGAGTAGATGTGTGTACACATATATGTATGTAGGTACATATGTACAAAATAGGGACCAGAATGATAGACACTAAACTATTGAATGTTTAAGAAAGAGCAGTTGGAAGGATGAGGTAAGGGGAAGGTATCTCTCTTACTTCATTCTGTGTATTTATTTGTGACATGAAATTTGCATAGAAACCATTTATTCCTATATTCATTATATAAGAAAAGACTGATTGGCCAAGTATTAATAACTTTAAACTTAACCTTCTTCTTCTTCTTCTTCAAGATGAAAATTTTATGCCAAAATAACAGGAAGCATTACTTCCTAGCTTTAAGGAACTATTCAAACCTTTCAGAAAAAAATACATTTGTTACTCAAAAGAATGGTTGGCATATGTGGGGACACTATTCCATTCTGTGTGTGTTTGAATTGTCACAAGTGCTGAAGTGCTTCACTCCAAAGGGGTTCATGTCACACTGGAAGCCCAATTCCAGGCTCATAATTCTGAGAGTAAATTGGAACAATCACACAGACTGGAAATGGAAGGAAAGCTGAAGATGCAGAAAAACTTGATATCTGCAGCAAGAAAATACAAACATGTGTACTTAGATTTTCCTGAGGCAAAATGCAGAACAAGGGATGGTTTATAAAATTAGTGTAATTTTTCGGATGCTATGTAGTTGCTCCTGTGCATGACACATCCCTGAGAATATATGTATGTTAACATTAGTTCACTTTCTTTGTAATCAAAGATAATGCTACCAAGAAAACAGCCTATTAGTGATTACAGGTATGGACTTTTGGCCATCTCTCTATGAACAGCCATTTCCTGGCATCTCACCACAGGGAATTATTAAGAATTGGAATGATTCCCAGGAAAGTATATTAGAATTTACTCTATTTTTCTCATTAAAGTCAGGCAATTGCAATGTATAGTATAAATTATACTTCTGACTAAATTACATGTTATCCTTTAACCAAGGAAGAATTTATTTGCACTGTAATCTTCATAAGTCTGTCTATAAATCTATAAATTGAGGGAAAGTTTTAAAAAATATTCCCAAATAAATACCAGCGTGAGATTTTGTAATAATCTAGCATTACATTTAATCTTGCTTCATCTCAATGATTACTCCATGTGAGTGAATTTTCTATGCAATTCTCAACAATTCTTAATAAACTTCATTCTCTTTGAAATTTTAATAACCTTTATAAAAGAAACATTTAAATGTATCAAATTTGCATGTGTTCATGAGTAGAGCATAGATTATATTTTAACATTCTTTTCATGTTTTCAGTTAAAATTACAAATTAGCAGTGGACTGAACATTAGTTCTCCAAAATTCACATTGTAAAGCCCTCACACTCAAAACCTAAAATGCAATGTAATTGGACGTAAGTTCTTTAAAGAGATGATTAAATCAGAATTAGGATGTCAAAGCAGACCATAATCCAATCTGACTGGTATCCTTGTAAAAGGGGATATTTGGACATCCAATGAGCTACCAGGAATATGCACTCAGAGGAGTGACCATGTAAGACACAGCAAGAAGGTGGCCACCAGCAAGGCAACGAGACCTTGGACTGGTGCTTCACATTGGATTTTTGTTTGGCAGTTTCCATCTTGTTGGGCTAAGAACTGCTGAATCCTCCAGCTCAGCAGCACACAGATGGCCACTATAGAGTCTTCCACCTCTGGTTCTGTAGCCTGCCTAATAAAGCTGCTGCAGAAGCATACATATATTTTCTATCAATTCTGTTCCTCTAGAAGAATACATGCTCTAATGAATACATAAGAACACAAATCAGAATGCATGCAGTTTACTCTAACAGCCTCATTTTTCAACCCATAAAGACCCTAATTCCTGCTATAGTCATATTGTTCAATCCACGGCTTCAAAAGAAAAGTTTTATGGTTTAAAAAAAGGTAGATTGGAGAACTTCATCTGAAATGTGAAGACACAAGAAAAAGTATAACATTCTTAAACAAATAAGAGATTGCTCACCCAGATTGCTACCTGTAGTAAAAATACCTCAGAAATGAGACAACATGATGTTTTCAGGTGAAATAAGAGAATTTTTGACCAGTACACTTAGCTTTAAGACCAAAGAAAGTTTTCTGAGCAAAAAGGAAATATCACTAACCAACTTCATGGAGGGTGAGGGGTTGTAAGTAAAAATAGGGATAGAATACATTATCTTTCTTTGCATATATTTTTAAACATATATTTGACAATTGAAACATGAATTATAACATCATCAAAAGTGGTCTTCAATCTATGAAAAGGAAATACTTAAGACAGTTATGCTTTTTGAAATTTTTTTTACTCTTTAAATTTTTAAACGGATGTGTCACATGATTTCACTCATATTTGCAATCTGCAAAACTTAATCACTTAGAAATGAGCATAGACCCCAACGGCTGTACCGTGGTACAGCTGCTATGGAAATCAGGATGGAGGTTTTTTGAAACATTAAAAATAGATATTCACCTCCCGGCCTGCGCGCGAGCTCCCAGCCTGCGTGACAACAGACCCAGGAAGGCCCCAAAGACCCCAGAGGGGGTTTCTTCAGCTGCCTGCCTGCCTGCGATCACCCGGCAACGGGCGCAAGAGCTCCCGGCCTGTGCAACAACAGACCCAGGAAGGAAGGTAGCAGCGCGGGCGCCCTTGAAACACCCACACGACACCACCACCCCCGTTCTCAAAGCTCCTGACTGGGCCAGTCCTTAGACCAACTCTGCAGAGGCATAGGTTCCCATGAAGGGTAGTTTTCTGAGC
>NW_022974818.1:0-25000 GCF_012274545.1 Fukomys damarensis | reverse complement strand
CTGGGCACCAACACCCAAACCCCATTTACACACAGAAGATCCAATAGGCAGTCAGGATGCCTCAGTGGAGTCACAGAAGGGACCCACCACCGAAAAGTCGCTGTTCCTTCCGTGGGATCAAGAGCACCCACCAAATGTCCAGCACAAGAGGCACCTTCTTCCATTCTTCTGTTCTTTTAAGGGATGAACCATGGCATAGATGACCAACTGAGGGATTGAGCAGGGCCCACAGTTGTGCAGAGAAGTGACAGGGTGCTCCAATCGGGATGACACAGCACAGGGGGCCATCATAAACTTTTGATCTGCTAAGCCTTGGTCATCAGCAGTCTGGACTCTTGATAGGCACATGCACTGTCTTGTGATGTGTACCTTCACTATAAGGTGAAAGATTTTAAAATTGACATGAAGATTTTGGGCAACAGTGATGCAATCTATCCACTTGATGGATGAAGAAAAGGACTTTTCTACATAAAAAGCTGGGCATAAGTAAGAGTGACAAGACCCTGGTCCATGGTGGAGCAAGATCTTGGCACGCTAGAGGGGGATACCTTGGGGAAGAGCAGGGTCTCCTTGACCCAGAATCCCGGAGATCCTCGACATGAACTAAGCATGGAGATGGAGGAAAATTAGTGCCAACCCATAGGTGCTTTGTTCCCCACGGCCACTCTTGCACCAGGGAGGAGAGTTCTGCACAGACGGTATGATGTGCTGGTCTAAGTTGCTCTCCTCGCCTGTGGGAGCCAAACAGGTCCAGCAGGGGATAATAGTGTCCACTCCGAGCTTATCGGTCCAGCGAGTTATCCAGGGGATTAGGAGGGCCTAAGCACTCCACAGTGATGATCAGAAAAGGAACTCAGGGTCCAGCCAGGGCCCAAGGACAGCATGACCACCGGAGAACATTTCCCGTGGCAAAGGACATCTACGCTTTTGCAGAAGGTGGATGTGAGAAGGCAGAATAAGACAGAGGGTGGGTGGAGACACTCGCACAAGTTGCACCTGTGCTGAAATGACCATCTTTCTCAGTGACAGAGGAGAGGAGACAGATGTGGCATGAGAAAGCTGATAGTTTTTTTCCATCCAGAAATGTTCCTGGGAAAACTGGTTTTCCACATACAGAAGAATGAGTCTAGATCTATATCTCTTACTCCTTACTGAAATCAAGTCAAAATGGATCAACGATCTGGATATAAAAATAAAAACAGACACACTGAATCTTCTGGAAGATAAAATTGGTAAAACTCTTGAAGACAGGAAGGCATTGGAGAGGACTGTCAGAACAGAACCCCACTGGCGCAAAAATAATAATACCAAGATTCACCAAATAGAATTTTATTTAATTGAAAAGCTTCTGTCCAGCACAGGAAACAACCCACATAGTGGAGATACAACCTACAGCATGGGAAAACAACTTTTGCCAGCTACTCTCCGGTCAGAGAACTGACACCGAGAGTATAGGACGAATTAAAACAAGTCAGATCCCGAATTAGAAGACCCATTGAAGAAATGGGCATATTTATTTATTCATTCATTTATTTTGGTACTGGTGATTGAACTCAGGACCTTGCGCTTGAGAGGAAGGCTTGGTGTCACTGAGCTAAATCTCTGGCCCCCAAATGGGCAATTTATTTGAATACACACTTCTGAAAAGAAAAAGTACAAATGGCCTATTGGTACACAAAAAGTGTTCATCATCTTTGGCCATTAAAGAAAGGCAAATAAAAAGTTCTGAGTTTCCTTCATACTCCAGAAAGAATGGCTATCATCAAGATCGTGTAAAGCAATAAATGCTGGTGAGATCGCGCTGATAAGGAACCCTTCTACATTGTTGGTGGTAAGATAAACTAGTACAGCCACTGTGGAAATCTGTATGGAGAGTCCTCAAAAACTAAAGCTAGAAACTCCACTTGACCCAATTTCACCTCTTTGTGGTATCATACTGAAGGAGATAAAGACAATACATTACATAGATACGTGCATGCTCATGTTTACAGCAGCACAATTCACAATACTTATAGAAGTGGTTTATATGCACATCAACAGAGGAATGGATAAAACCTACTCCGTACATTTAGGAGATATATACTTATCTCATAGCCATAGAGAAAGATAAACTTGAGTCATATTCGTACAGGAAAGAGGATGGGTTTTAAGGTCTTTAATGATAAGTGAAATAAATCACAAACAGAAGGCCAAATTTTGCAGTTTCTCTTCTATGGGAAAAACATAATACAAAGAAGTTGAAACTCAAAGGAGATGTGATAAGAAACATTGATATAGCCATCGTTGAAAGGAGAGGAAGACCCTGTGAAGGGAGGAAAGGCAGGGGCAAGGAGTCAATGGGCCACTAAACATGACTAATTTGCAATACATATATCTACCAAGTGTCTAAGATGAATTTTAGTCATAAGTCCAGTCTCATCGTATGCTGGAAGGCTCACACAGGGCAGAAACTCTATATTTTCAGGGCGTGCAAGCGGAGCTTCTTCACATAGAAGATATACATTCAGAAGTTTGGCTGCTTTGGATATGGGTAGGGATGGCCTTTATGTTGCAGAAGTGATAACTTTTTAGCATTAAAACCACATTGCAACCATCACAAGGCCAGTGTGGATACACGCATCGCCACCCTTGTTCTGAGGAGGCTTTGGAGGAAGTCTACTGATCTCTCACATTCTAATCCCATTGTGGGATGACACTATCAATAACCTACTTAACATTAATCGGAGTTTCATGTTCATGAAAGGAGATAAGGTACACAACTGGGAGGAGGTTTTTAAGTGTTCGGGGGGTGTGTGTTCTTTTGTGGTTCTTCCTGATATTGATTGCTTCATTCTTTTAGCCCCTTGTCCTAAAAGTCTGACTCCACATAAATCCAAAGCTCAAGCCATGTAACTCAATCCTTCCTTTAACACTGAAGGCAGAAGAGTCCAGGAGAGCCATAGGGAGCTTGATGATCCCCCCCAGTTCAGGATTTCATAGGAATTCAATTCCTGGAATAGGGAAAGACAGGAAAAACTCTGATTAATTTACTGAGAATCACTCATTGCGCCCAGACAGAGAAATCTAGGGTTTCAGACAGACTTGGGCAGAGAAAGGAATACCATGATTTTCTGGGAAGTGCAGCGTCTACTCCTTGTCCTCTGATACTTGCCCCACACTTGCTTTCTCCTGGATCCTCTCCTCGTGTTTTCCAACCCCGGTAAACCTTAAAAGTAACAGCTGTATGTTCAGATGCACATGGGTGGCATGTCTATGTGCACCAGTGTGGGTGTCAGATGGTTATGGGAGGTTTGTGTATGTCAGTGTGCCTACACACACGTGTGCGTGGAGTATTTGGTGTGCCCTGTGGGTGTGTCCGCATGGGGATGCCAACAAGAATAGGGATGCTCTCTCCTTCCTCCAAAGGAGTCTTAGATCCTCACTGTCCTTGTTCAGAGTAAGAAATACGTATAAAAATGTTTTGCTTTTTTAAAAAGCTCATGAAAATGAATAAAATGACAGCTCGTTTCTTATTAAAACCCACACATTCACTGTGAAGCTCAGCTCAAGGAGGGCAAAGAGTACCTATGTCGGCATGGAGCAGGGGCTTTCCCCTGCCACTGAATTTTCTGCCTGTGCTCCTCCTAGTGGGGGAAGCAATCAAGACTCTTCCGAGGCCAGCACAAGTAGGAATGAAACGTGCTGAGGTTCCCTCAGACGAAGGAATCGAGAAAGAGGAAGAAGAGAGAAGGGGGCGAATGCGCCAGACCTTTGGAGTCATGGACTTTGCTGCCTCTGGGAGAAGAGCTCTTCTATGGTCCTGCTTCCGATATTAAATCTTGAAGTGAGAACAGGACTCTAAAAAATAAAATGCCTCCATAGGGCCAGGGATTTACTTCGGTGGCACCACGCCCACCTGGCAAACTCAAGGTCCTGAGTTTGATCCAGAGTACCGAGGTTGGGGCGGGGGGGGGAATCTCCTGAGAATGGCAAAGAAAGTCTCTATGGATCCAAGAAGCATGAGGATCAGGGTGCTCAAAGTCAGGTGGCTACGCCTCCTCGCCACATGCTCATCCTTGACCTCATCTGAGTACCAGTTCCCCTTGGTCTGTCAATTCAGCAGTTGATAGAGACCCCATATTCCACGGCCCCTTCCCCTAATCCAAGTCAATGTCTCTCCTCTGGATGCAGAATAGATAGCCTTCTCGTAATTGGGGCTGATTAGTGAGTGGAATTGGGAGAAACAAACGATATCAGTCGTACAGAGGCAGCCAGTGTATTCATTTCCCAAGGATGCTGTACTAAAGTAGTATAAGCTGTATAGTTTAAAGAAGAAAATATCTCATAGCTCTGGAGTCTAGAAGCTAAAAATCTAGGTACCCAAGGGTATGTACGGAAGTGTGAGAAGAGAAACTTCATTCCCAAGCATCACGTTAAGTACAGCAGCCATTGTGTCAGGGTCTTGGAACTGGTTTGAGACACTGGGTTCCACTCCCAGTACACCACGGACAAGAGGGAACTTAGAGCCAAAGGTTATGCATATGGTGAAGGACAGCCAGTGAACAGAAGATGTGTATGAAGGACAATCAGGGATGAGGGTGATTCTGGTTAAACTGACCTACCAGGACTCTTGTGGAAGACCTGACAGGGTGATCAGACATAACCTAGGTGATGGCAGAAAAGGAGGAGCCTGATCAGATACGGAGGATGATCAGTTAATGGGGAGAGGGTGCTCTTCAACTGACTTAGCAGTGCTATTTTTCTAAAACTAGATCTCACAAAAGAGTGCACAGATGGGGCTACGAGAGGGTTTCAAAGCCTGACTGAAGTTTGGCAGAGCAGAGCAACATTGTCTGCCTTTCTCACGCAATAAAGACACCTTCTTTCCTTTGAACAATATGTATCCATTCCTCATTTAGTCACCATTTGCTTTATAACTGGCTAAATCATTTGTCGAGACTTGGTAGGATATCCGCTGGATGGTGCTAGCACTTGGGCATTTAACGAGGCTGTATTTGTACCAAAATAAGCAAAACAGTCGTTATTGCTGTAGTTGGAAACCCAATTTCTCAGTCTAGGAGAAAGCCAGCTGAGATTCCTTGATGTTGGCGTGGAGGATGGCAGTGATGATTCCATGGGTTTCCTGGCTTGCATTCTGAATATGTCTGGGGATGGCACTGGGCTCAACACTGCTTCAGGAAGGAAGAAATCATGCTTGGAAATGACCCTCTTTTGTGTGTTTCCCTTGCCTTCCCCGATTCAAAATCACAGAGACAGGAAATGCTAGAGAACTATAAGAAACCCTATAATAGATGCAATAGCACCTTTGTTAAACTCATTCAGTAGAACGGACACAGATAATGAAATTATCAGAGAGCCCGAAGATAGGGACATAGACTTACAAATTTACAAAATTGAAATGAGAAGAAAAAAAAAAAGAATGAAAATATCCACAAGACTAGACAAAACATGAGATGATGAGTTGAAAAACCCCAACCCAAATGCGACTGGAACACCAGAAAAAAAGGAAGAGAAGATCTGAATATATATTTGTTATCATAATAATAGCTCGCTGAGCATGGCAGTGCACACCTGCAATCCCAGCACTCGCACTGGGGAGGCTGAAGCAGGAGGATCATCATGAGTTCAGAGCCATCCTGGGCTACAGAAATGAGTTTGAGGCGAATGTGAACCAAATAGTGAGACCCTGTCTCAAAACAGTGACAACAACAATGCCGATGATAACAACAACAGCGGCAGCAACAACGACGACAACAAAGAAACCAAAATATATCCTCAGATTTTTGCAAAATAAAGGACTGAAACCATTCCTGGGGTACAAGAAGCTCAATGACCCCCAAGCAGGAGAAATAGTAAAATTTCCAATATTCTCATCAAGCTGCTTAAAAAACACCGACAGTAGAGGAAATCTTGACGGTAAGCTGAGGGTAAAAATGAGTTAAGCATTTAGCAGAGACAGTAAAAATTACAGTGGACTCAGCTCAGAAATCATGCAAATCCGAGGAAAATGGAGTGAAACAATTAGATTGTTGAAAGGAAAAAATGCATGCACATAGCAAACTATATGTAACGAAATTATTCTTCAAAAATTAAAGTCTTCCACAAACTTACAAACACACACACACACACACACACACACGCACACTATTTATTGCTAAGGGGACCTGCTGGGCAGCAAATGTTAAAACATGTCCTTCAGAGAGAAGAAAATCAATGTAAATATCAGAAAGAAGAGTTTAAAAGAAATCCATGAAAATAAAGCAAAAGTGTTGATCTTATTCTTAATGTATTTAAAAGATAGGCATTGTTTAAAGTAATAATATTAAAAAGGAATGAAGTGTTTGTAGCACACGGATAATTGAAATGACTGATAACATTGCCGTGAGGGACAGAATGGAAGATTTGGGAAAACTCTGTTATATGGGACACATACCACACATGTATCCATTTAATTTGGAGAAACTTAGATTAGTTATAAATACCTGTTGTAAACCGGAGGGTAACTACTTACATATTTAAAGAAGAATATAACTGATACGCTACGAGAGAAGATGAACCAGAATCATATCCACTGCTCAACTAAACACACAGAAGACAGAGAGGGAGGAAGAAGAGCACAGCAGCAAAAGTCATGAACAGAAATAAATGTGGTAAGTAGGAATCTAACAATACAATGAACCACTTCAAATGGGACTGTTCAAATATACCAATTAACAGACATCTGTTCTTAGAGCGGATTAGTAAATGAGTAACAACTAATTCTATGTGGTGTACAAGAAAAAATACTTTGCATCCATAAAAAAAAGAGAAAAGTTTCAAGTCAAGGACCTCAGATGGCTTTTTAAGAAAGAATGGAAAAATTCAAGTTGAATATAAGAGAAAAAGGCAAGTTAAAATTATCAGAGGATAAGTCAATAAAACACAAAACAAAACGAAAAAAAGCTATAGAGAAAACCCTTGAAACTAAAGAGAATTTCCTCTCAGGGTATCAAAAAGCCTAATAAGCCTCAAGTTAATTGTTTGGGGGAAAATAAAAAAAAAGTCACAGATTACCAATATCAAAATGTGGCAGATGACATCACAAAAAATGATAGGGCATATTGTAAATGGCTCTCTGTCAAAACGGTCAATGACTTACAGAAAATGGACAAATACCTTAAAATTCACAAACAACCATTGGTGACTCAAGAAGGTTTAGTTAATCTGGAGAGTCGTATATCTACTAAAAATTTGAACTCACGAGTAGAATCATTTTCACAAAGGAAACTACAGCAGATTGTATCAAATTCTTATGGAAGAAATACTCTTCCATAAGAGTATTCTTCTACACAAAACTTTCAGGTATTTTAATTATAATTTAATCTTCAAATACACACAGTGCCAGTATCACTCTCTGACCTAAACCAGAAAAAGACATCAGAAGCAAGGAAAAACAGGCAAACATCACTCACGAATAAGAGAGAAATTCTCTAGATGATGTTTCAGTAAATCAAACCCAACAGTCTATTCAAAAGTGAATGCGCCATTCGAGAGATGCAGATGAAAACAACACTGAGATTCCACCTCACCCCACAAAGAATGGCTGCTATCAAGAAATCACACAATAACACTTGTTGGTGGGGCTGTGGGGAGAAAGGAACCCTTCTCCATTGTTGGTGGGAGTGCAGACTGGTGCAACCACTATGGAAATCAATATGGAGATACCTCAAAGAGCTGGGACTAGAGGTTCCATTTGAGCCAGCCATCCCTCTGCTGGGTATCTTTCCAAAAGAATTAGAAGAATCATACTACAGTGATATATGCACACCCATGTTTACAGCGGCACAGCTTGTAATAGCTAAAACTTGGAAACAGCCCATTTGCCCATCATTTGGAACCTGCATAAGGCAGACGTGGTTTTTCTATAAAAAGGAATACTACTCAGGCATAAAGAATGAGAAATGAGATTCATTCATGGGAAAATGGATAAATATTGAGGATATACTCCTAAGTGAAATAAATAAGTCACACATATGTAAATAGCATATAGTTGCTCGGGTATGAAAAGCTATAATAGTACTTAAGATCCCAATGAGATAGTTGACCTTGTGAAATAGGAAGGAAAGGGCTAAAGGTGTAGGGAAAATGGGAAGGGTAGGGGAAAGGCAACAAGGGCAAAGAAAAAAATACGACAAAATGAAAAAATGGAAACAAAGTGTTTGTAAATGGGAAGGGGAGGAGGGAGTGAAGGGAGGGCAGGGACAAGAGAAACAAGACCGGTCAGGTAAAGGTACAAAAATCCCAATAGTGAATTATATACCTAAAATGCATCAATAAACTCAATAAAAGAAAAAGAAAAAAAAAAGTGAATGCGTCATGACCACACAGCACTGAACCCAGGAACACAGGGTTCAATTACCTTTTAAAGTCAGGCAATGTAAATCACCATACGAACAAAGTCAAAACAGAAAATCCAAATGCTTATTTTGGCAAAATAGGATTAAAATACAACAACCTTTGATGATGAAGCGCTCTCACCAAATAAAGCAGAAAAGAGAGCTTGCTCAGCCAGAAACCAGGTACCTTGGACGACAGCCAAAATTATCCTTAATTTGAAAGACCGAATGACTTTCCCTTGACATCAGGAACAAGACACAGATATTTAGTCTTGCCACTTCTAAGAATGTTTGAGTCAGGACAATTGGACAAGAAAAAGAAACAAAAGGCACCCAGATTGAAAAGGAAGAGGCCAAACTATCTCTCTGCAGATGATATGGACTCATATATTTAAAAGCTGATGAAATACACAAAGAACTCTAAGAGTTCTCTTTTGAAAGTTTTTGTGATATGCCATCAGTGTGTACTGCTGAATCTTCCTTCTCTAGCCTACTAACATGCAGTGAAAAGTTGCCATAAACTTCCAACAGCAACAGAAGACACAAAATACCTAAGGATTACATTGAAAGGTCCATACCATGAAAACCTCTGCAGAGAGTCATCAAAGGAGACTTAAACAGAGAGAGAGCATCCATGTTCATTATTCAGAAGGTGTAATATATTTTATGTGTCCTAAGTTGCCATAAACTTCCAACAGCAACAGAAGACACAAAATACCTAAGGATTACATTGAAAGGTGCATACCATGAAAACCTCTGCAGAGAGTCATCAAAGGAGACTTAAACAGAGAGAGCATCCATGTTCATTATTCAGAAGGTGTAATATATTTTATGTGTCAATTCTCCCAAACTGAATTGTAGAGCCAGTGTGATCTCAAGCAAGATCGCAGAAAAGATTGCTGTAGGATATGGGCAAGAATATTCTGAAGTTCATATGACATTACAAAGGGCCCAGAAGAGCCAAAATAACCTAGAGAAAAAAGCAAAAGTTGGGAGAGGTAAGATTACCATATTTCAGGGCTTAGGCTTACAAAAAGTTATAGTCATCAAGACAGTGTAATGTTGGCGTGGAGATAAACCAATGGGCCCCTGGAAATTAAGATCTACGTTTACTGTCATTAAAGTAGGTCAGGCAGAAAGAAACCCTTTGGTCATGCTTTGGATCTAAAGGGCTCTCCCAAAAGACTCTTTGGGCTGAAGTCTTGGTCCTGAATGCAGCAATGTTGTTCACAGGTGGGGTTTTGGGAAAGTGACTGGATGATGAAGGCCCTAACCTTATCAATGGATTAACGCATATAATGAGTGTCTAGCTGAATGAGCTATTAGGAGTTGAGCATTAATTGAAGAAGAGGCTCACGGAGACATAAATTTTGCAACCATATATCGTATCGGCAGCATCTCTCTCTCCCCCCTCCCCTTCCTGCTTCCTGAACACCACGAGCAGAGCATCTTTCCTCTATCACCTCTTCCACGGTGATGTTTCACACCACCGTGGGTGTACAGCAGTGATGGCAACCCATTCAGAGCATTCAATGATACAGACAGCCTGCTGTGGCATGTGTGCCATAGGTTTGCCACCACTGGCCTAGAGCAGTGGATCCAGCTGAGCATGGACTGAAACTGTGAGCCAAAATAAGTGTTTCATTTGAAAAATTGTTTTGCTCAGTCATGTTGTAACAGTAGCACAAAGCTCACTAACACACCATCCATAAAACGACACCCAATTTTTGGCACAAGTACAAAGGCAATTCACTGCAGAAAGGACACACTTTTTAACAAAATGGTGCTGCAACTGTCGGATACTCATGTCTCCCCAGAATCAGCACTGATCAATATATCTTACAATGTTCAGAAATTGACTGACCCTAAGTGGATTATAGAGCTGCATGTGAGTTTAAAATATTCTAAGAGAAAACATATCTATTAGGAACTTGTGTTAAGCAAAGTTTTCATTGATATAATGCTGGTTATCCAGAGTATATATAAAATAAGGTATATATTCTCAATAGCAAGAACGTAAACAACCACTTTGAAAGAAGACGAAAGATTACAATAGTGACTCTGCGGCAAACAAGACACATGGTGGGAAATAAGCACATAAAAATGTGTTGCACAGCCCTGATCATTAGGGAAGGACAACCCAAAGCCAAAATTTGATACCATGACATGTGTAATAAAATAGCTGAGATTCAAAAGATGGCCAAGAGAGAGAGAGAGAGAGAGAGAGTGGAATGGGCCCATAGTACTGATAAGAGTGTAAAATGGTACAACAGTTACGGCACACAGGCCTGTCCTGCTTGCCTCGTGATGGGAAACAATCAGTTGAGAGGCAAGGAGGTGCTGGAGAAAGAACTGCACCACTACCAGCTAGCTTTTCAGAAGAAGGCAGCCTAGAGGCCAACTTCCGGGTGGGCTGATTCAAGGGTGCTTCACGCAGGAGTTGAGTGATTGCAGACTTCTGAGCACCTTCTCACAGGCAAAATAAGGCACTTCTGCTGCAAGAGGACTCCTTACAGGATGCTTTTTCATGCTGAAAATCTCAAAGACAAAGATTATTTCCTCTGACTCTTCTTGTCACTGTTTAGTTTCCCCACATGCAGTGCCTGACATATAACACAACGGGCAGGCTGGAGGGGTAGCTGCACTGAATCTTCTTGCTAATCACCACCAAACTCACAGCAAAGAAAGAAAACATACTTCAGTTGACTCTTGTGGCAGGCAAGGGTCAGGGGAGGTAAAACAGGGGTGTGGGCATGAGATCTGGTCTCAATGCTTAGCTTCGGTTCCCTACTGTCATAGGTCTGTTCCACAGGTTTATGGCATTTGGGAGACCTCCCAAATGTGGCTACTTCCTACAGCATGGGGCCATCCCAAAGGTCAATGGGGTAGAGCAACTAGAGCAGAAGGGAAAATACTTTCTGGTACATTTTCTTTTCATTTTTAGGATCATTTTTACTTTATGCAAAAATGGAACAATTTTATGACAAAACAATAAATGAATAGCAATAGTTAATGCACCATGCGTCATTAGCTTCAAAGTAGTTACACAGAGTGCAAGACATTAGCCAAAAATATTCTCTTTTACAGAGAAGAAACAAACGTATAATAGTGCAATGCTTTCATTCTAATGAACTAGAAGCAACTAGAATTACAAATGAAGAAGTTTATTACACATATTAAAATATTGTTGAAGCAATGAAATAGGTAATTTGGGGGATTTTTTGAACTTCTCACTACTTCCTATCTATCTTCTCTGTTGCGCTCATGCTCTCTCTGTCTCTCTCTCTGTCTCTCTCTCTCTCTGTGTGTCTCTCTCTCTGTCTCTCTCTCTCTCTCTCTCTCTGTCTCTCTCTCTCTGTGTCTCTATCTCTATCTATCTATTTAGAGAGACAGGGGGTGAGTTAATCATATCAGAGAAATCATGTGGTATTTAATCTTGTGTGTCTGATGTATTTCACTGGATGTTGTGCTGTCAAATTGCATCCATTTATCTAAATGCCTCACATTTATCTTTCTTTATGGAAGGGCAATACCGCATTGCATATCAACGCCATATTTTCATTGTTGATGGACATATATTCCATTTCAAAAATATAGCTAATATAAATTGTGTTGTTGTAAATATGGGTATGCATGTACTCTGTAATACGATGATTTTAACTCTTTTTTTCTTTCTCTTTTTGGTACCAGGGATCGAACTCGGGACCCTGCGCTCGCGAGGCAGGTGGTGGAAGCACTGAGCTAAATCCCCGGCCTGATTTTAACTCTTTTGGGAAGATGCCCAGAAGGCAGATATCTGGGTCAAATGAAATTTGTATTTTTAAATTTTTGAGGGGAGTCCACACTGATTTCCATAGGGGCGGTACTAAGTTACATTCCCATGAACGGTGCAGAAGTGTTTCTTTTTTCCCCACATCATTACCAGCATTTGTTATTATTATTATTTTTAATGATAGCCATTCTTTCTGGGGTAGTATGGTTTCTCAGTGTAATTAATTTTCATTTCTCTAATGGCCAGGGATGTTGGACACTTTTTTCGTGCATGTTGGCCATTTGTAAATGTTCTTCTATTCATTGCAGTTACCCATTTTTGATTAGGTCTTTTATTTTGGCAAATCTAATAGTTTGAATTTTTTGTATATTCTACGTGTTAGTTCACTGTTTGAGGCATAGATGGAAAACTTCTTTCCCCATTCTGTTGGTTGCTTTCTTTGCTGTGCAGGAGCTGTTCATTTTGATATGATCCCATTCGTTGATTCTTCTTCTTATTTTTTGTGCCACTGGGGTCCTGTTCAAAATGTCTTTGCCTATGCCTATGTCTTCCAGAACTCTGCCTATTTTATTTTCAAGCAGATAAAGTGTTTCTGTTTTAACACATAGATCTTTGATTCATTTTGATTTTATCTAAGTCCGTGGCGAGCTATATCGGTCTGGACTCAATCTGTGCCCGTGAATATCCAGCTTTCCCAGCACCATTTATTAAAGAGTACATGGTTTTTGTCTCCTTTGTCAAAGATCAAGGAGTTGAGGCACCTGGGGATGTTCCTGCTTCCTCTCTTCGGTTCCATTGATCCACATGCCTGTTTTTGTGCCCAAACCATGGTATTTTATACATAACTTCCTGTAAACTAAAATCTTGACAGTAGAACTTCAAGTCTGGGATTGTGATGCTACCTGCTTTGACTGTGTTACCCGGGATTGCTTTTGCTATCTTGGGTCACTCCTTGTCCCATATGAATTATAGCGTTGTTATCTCTAAATCAGTGAGAAATTCCATGGCCATTTTGGTTGGGATTGCATGAAATCTGTCTATCAGCTTTGAAAGTGCAGCCATTGTGATTACATTGCTTCCATTTATCCAGGAACAGGAGGTATCGTTCCACTTTTGGACACCCCCCGTTACTTCCCCTTACAAATTGATGCAATTTTCATTGTAGAAGGTCAAATTTCTTGGTTACATTAATTCCTACGTATTTAATTTTTTGATTCTCTTGTGAATGACATTGTTTTCCTAATTTCTTTTTCTGTGAGATCATTATTAGTGTATAGGAATGCTACTGATTTGTGCATGTGTTTCATATTCTGCTACATTGCTGAATTAAATTTAGGAGTTTTTGGTGGAGATAATTTGGATCTTTCAAGTAAAGACTCATGTCAAAGGCACATAATGACACTTTGACTTCATCCTTTCAAACGTGTATCCTTATATTTCTTTCTCTTGCCCAATTGTTCTGGCTAATATTTTGAGGACTCTGGTGAACAGGAGTGATGAGGTTGAACATGCTTGCCTTATTCCTGATTAAAGAGGGGAAAATTGTAGTTTTCTCCATTTAATATGGTGTTGGCAGTAGGTTGGTCATACATAGTTTTTTATCAGATTGAGTTAAGATACTTTTATAACTGCATCTTTAAGGTTTTATCATGAATAGATACTGGATTTTGTCAAAGACTTTCTCAGCACGTACTGAGACGATCATGGGATTTTTGTCCTTGCTTCTATTTATTTGATGAGTTACATTTACCACTCTTTCGTCTTGGGATGAAGCCAACTTGGTTGTGGTATAGGATCATTTTGATGATTTGTCGTATTGTGTTTGCCAATATCTTGTTGAGGATTTTGCATCTATATTCGTTAAAGATATTGGCCTATAGTTCTCTTTCTTGGTTGCCTTGTTGTCTCATTTCGGGATTGGAATATTGTTACTTCTGGAGAATGATTTTGGAAGTACTCCTTCCCTCTCGATTTCATTAAAAATTTGGAGGAATATTGGTGTTATATCTTCCCAGAAGCTTTTGTAGAATTTGGCTTTGAATCCACCAAGTAAGTCTTGAGCATTTATTAGTTGGTAGTGAGGGTTTTGTTGTTGTTGTTGCTGCTGTTGCTGTTGGTCTTGTTAATAAATCACGCTCAATTCCATTGCCTCTTATTGCATTGTGTCGTAGTTGCTTTTCTCATTGCTGAGAAAAAATACCCAACATCCAAAGTCAAAGGAGGAAAGGTATATTTTAACTCACAGTTCATAGAGGTTTCAGCATATTTGGCTGGCTCCAAGGCGGGCTGGCATGACAGAGAGACGTTGCAGAGGAGAAACAGTTCATGGCAGGCAGAAGGCTGCAAAGCATCCAAGTAGCGAAGAAGCAGCGGTGACAAGCAAGAACAGCAGCTCTCTTTCTGTCCCTTTTATTATATCCAGGCTACACACCATTAGGATGACTAGCACTCACACTTAGGGTAGGCCTTCCCATTATCAACACTCAAACTCTGGCAAAACCAATGAGTGGACTACTTTAATAACCACATACCCTTATCTCCAGTATCACACAGTCTAGATCCAGCCACCTCTGAAAAAGCCCCACCAATCAGCACGTGAATTTTCAAGGAGACATCAAGACACCAGCCCTACCTTTTTTTTTTTTTTTGGTGAGATTGGTTAAAGCGTTGTCCATTTTGCCTGGTTTTTTTCATTCTTTCAACCAACTACCTCTTTGGTACATTGATTCTTTAAATTGTTATCTTTGTCTCCATTTCATTGATTTCTGCTCTTATCT
The DNA here is from genome assembly GCF_012274545.1 of Fukomys damarensis. NCBI lineage: Eukaryota > Metazoa > Chordata > Mammalia > Rodentia > Bathyergidae > Fukomys > Fukomys damarensis. Next base: position 10,076 of record NW_022974818.1, on the reverse strand, counting down.
TTATAATGTCCTTCCTTATACAAGCTCTGGATTTGGATTGTTGTTTGTGTGGGATCTTGCGATGCATCAGCAGGTTGTTTATTTTCACTTGTTCTGTTTTTCTGGTGTGTATATTCATAGCTATAAACTTCCCTCACAGCACTACTTTTATTGTGTCCTGTGAGTTTTGCTATGCTGTACTGGCATTATCCTTTAATTCTAGCAACTATCTTATTTCTTCCTTAATGTCTTCTGAAATTCATTCATTACTCCATAGTGTGTTGCTTAATTTCTATGTTTTTGCATAATTTCTGTGGCATCCTTTGCTATTGTTTTCCAGTTTCATTGCACTGTGATCCAATAAGAAGCTTGCTAAAATTTCACTTATTTTACATGTCCTTAGGCCAGCTTTATCCGCTAGAATGTGATCCATTTTGCAAAAAGTACCATGTGCTACCAAAAAGAATGGGTATTCTGTTGTTGGATGGAACACTGTATACATAACTAAGTCCATTTTTTGAAAGGTTTGTTTCTATTATGCTGTTTCTTTGTTAAATTTTTGTTTAGTTGATCTGTCTATTTGTGATAGTGGAGCATTGAGGTCTTCCTTTATAACTGTACTGATGTTTTTCTGATCTTCTATATCTACTAGTGTTTGTGTTATGTAGTTGGGTGCACTGTGGTTGGGTGCATACATGTTGACAGTAGTTATCCCTTCTCATTGAAGAATAGTTCTGTTCACCAATACGTGATGTCCTTCCTTGTCACTTTTGATTATTTAGCGTCAACCCCCTTTGTCTGAAAATAGAATAGCTACTCCTGCTTCTTTTGGGGTTCCCATTGCATGGAATGTTTTTCTCCATCCTTTGAGTGTTAGTCTGTAAATTTCTTTCGGTAGGAAAGTGTCTTTTGTAAGTAGTATACCACTGGATTTTATTTCTTGATCCATTCTGCTAATCTGCATCTTTGGGTTGGTGAATTGAGTCCATTTACATTGATAGATATAATTGATAGCCATTGACTTATGTCTGTAATTGTATAGTTTTCCTATTGCTGTTTTGGTTTCTTTTCTTTCCACTTAATGGCTAGCCTTCCCTGATGCATTCTGTTTTGTTTTTTGTTTGTCTGTTTTTAAGTTTTGGCATTGTTACATCTTTGAAAAATATTGGTGAGTTGATTTGGCAGTCATGACTTCCTTCAGGTTCTCTTTATCGAGAAATGATCTTATTTCTCCAAAGATAGTTTTTCAGGATATAAGAGTCTGGGTTAGAAGTTGCTTTCCTTTAGCGATTCTAACCCTTCATTTCAAACTCCGCTTGCCTTCAAGGTTTGTGTTGAGAAGTCTGGTCAGCTGTAATTCTGTTTTGCTTTTTTTTTTTTTTATATGAGGGATCGAACTCAGAACCTTGTACTTGTGAAGCAGGGACGGTGCCACTAAGGGAAATCCTTGGCCCAGAAGTTTTACCTGATCATCGCTTTTTGGGGTTCTATTTACCTACCTCACCTGTGCGTTAAATTCTTTCTCTGAGTGTGGAAAGTTTTCTGCTAATACTTCTGTACACAGATTTTTATGCCGTATTTGCTATCTTCTGATTTTAAAAATTAATGCCAGTTACTCTTACGTTACTATTCCTTGAGTCATCTAGGATCTGTAGGATCCATTTTATAGGTTCTCGTGTTGTTTTTTAAAGGTATCTCTCATTAATTGATCATTGACCACAGCCCTGTCATCTAGACAGGAGACTGTCTTCACATTGGTCACTTCTGCTGCCCATAATTTCCACTGTAACTTTAATTTCCTGTATTTTGTTTGGAAGTTTTTTATGGGCTCCTATTCTGTTTTGAAACTGGGTATTCATGGTTTGAAGCTCTATCTTTAGCTCCACTAGATTGTTCTTAGTGTCTTCTGTAGACTCCCTGAATATTTGTTTCCTCGGGGTCATTGTCTGATTAGTTATGTCTTCTCTCAATTTGCCAAGCACCTTATTGAAATCATTGTTTAACTCCATTGATAACCTTTCAGAAGTTTCTACAGTGTGACTTATGATATTCTCCCACTCAGTGCCTCCTGAAATGGTTTTGAGGAATTTGGGAGATTTGGGGGATATTGTATTGCCTGGACTTTTCGTATTTCTATTTGCTCTTCTTTTCTTTGTTTATATGTTTTCTGCTATTTAGGCTGGGGTTTGGGTTTGCAGCTTCTTTGGTCCACTGCCCAGGTCCTAGGGAGTTTTCCACAGTACTGTTTATGACCTCCCAGGCAATCCAGATATTGGCATGCAGCAAAAACCAATTGACAGCAATAACTATGTCACCTTGGTTACAGCAGTGATAATGATGGTATAAATATCAACTGCATACTGACAAACCCCAAGAACCACTCAAAAACTTCTCTTAATCAGAGAAAACAGGTTTATTATTTTAGTGAAGACACTTAGGACACCCAGGTATTGACCCATACTGATTCACAGCAGTAATCTCTGCGAGATTAGGCAGCAGTGCCGGTGTTTGAGCTTACCGCTAGACTAAATGTCATGCTCTTCAGGTCCACCCCTTTGAAGACTGTACCCACCAAATCTGGCCTCTCATCAGGGGACAGAGGCCACATGGTCATCTTAGTCTGAGCTCCAGCCTCCTGGCAGATCCCCGGAGGTTTCTGCTCAGCTCTCAACCTCTCGAATCCTGTCTCCCAAGGCTGTATCTAGCCAAGTCTTTGTGATAGGGTAACACTTTAGTCCTGGAGAAAGACTCTCCTCCTGAGTGGAGGTCTCATCCTCATTCGGGTCAGTCTTTTGGCTGTTGCCTCTGCTACGTGTCTTGTGGGGGCACACCGGGGCTGGAGTTTGCTGGAGACAGGGCTTCCTTTCCTTTGGGGGTGGGTGGGTGGGGTGGGGCAGGAAGCTCTATTGTCTGTGGTGGGGTCAGGGTGGTGCATCTTCTTCAGTTGCAACTGGGTACCAATAGCTATTTATTTGGTGACGTTTTCTAAACACAGTACACAGAACTGCAGTAACCAGTATGCTTATGGGTAAATACAGAAATTCGAACTTCCGCCCTTCTTCGAGACACTTGACCTCTCTGATGATCTCTGCGTCCAGGTCCTCTTGCAAAGGACACCACAAGCTAAATCCGTTTTCTCAGCCCACGTACTTCAGTTTAGGTTACCCGCACTTACATGCCAGTAAAAGGGGACACACGCGACACAGCACTGCAGCAGGAGGCCAAGAAGGAGGGGGAGGTGGAGTAATCATTTCACCTAACACATTCAGGCATTCCCACCAAAGCTATGCCTAGGAATCTTGGGGGCAGGTTACCTTGGCATTTTGGAATTAAATTTTGCTCGAAAATCAAATTTCAGGTACTATCTACTCAGAATTAACCCTAAGTACTCTGTCCTGGAGGACAGACAGCACATATCCCTATTCCAGGATGCACCGGGTCAGACACAGACAAGCAGGCACCGATGACCTGGCTGCCAGATTCTGGGTAAAGCCCCTTGACTATTCTCAAGCCTACCGAGTACTTTTAGCCATCTGGACCTACCTCCCACACAGGATGCATCCCTGATGTTTCTCTTTGAAGAAGTGGAAGGATCGCAGGTGGAGGGGAAAAGAGTTATTGGTGGTGCACCCTGAGGCAACGTGCCCTACTGCACATTGAGCCCCAGCAACTCACCATGGGGAATTGTTTTTCTTTTCTCCAACAATGGCCTTTGGAGGCTTCTGGCATCAGGGTGGGCAAAGAGGAGGAACACCCCCCAGTGCCAGGGGCCTTAGCAGGTGATGGTGGCTTACCCAGGAGATTGTCCACTCCAGTTCGCGTACCTGTGGCACAGCCTAAACTCCCGGCTGGCTCATGAAATGTTTTATTGCGCATGAGCTAGATCCTTCTCACATCTGTTAAGCAAAGTAAACACATAACGTGCCCAGCAACTCATGGTACTGAAGACCAGACACTCACACTTCCATGATCCACAAGCGTGTTACATCACAGTCACTGACGTTGCTGACACTGCTGCAGACCTTACACGAAGGCATCAACATGCAGTCAGCACATTTGCCTTATAGCAAAGCACTGGAAGAACTGTGTCATCTTACAGCAAACTATGTCCACATCGGTCCCCAAATGGTTGCGCAAACGGAAGACGGAAAACTCACTCCTGACTCAGCACCCCATTTCATGGAGCTGGTATTATGAAAATCTTCAGGATGCATTTCTTGTTTCCAGACGCAGCCACGTGCTCTTGGGTTAATTTGCAACATTCCGGGACCTCCAGGAAATAAGTCACTGTACATATAAGGTCCTATCACTGGGACGTCTGCAGAAAATCACATTGAAGGTGTGAGCCAAGTGAGTTCAGCAGAATGAGGCAGTTGCCTGGAGTAAACCTGAGCGTTACTTGGTATAGAACCCAGAAGGTCAGACTCCCTCCATAAGGACACTCTGGTCCTGATGGGAGGGAATTGTCCAGGCTTCCTGGTGTTCCATTAAGAAAAGTGACTGGTCTCCCCAAGTCAGCTGAACAAGCACATTCTCAGGACAGAGGGAAAGGTGATTAATAAGGAGCCTGTAGTATTCTGCCTAGAATGCACGCTCGGCACTGGTAAGCACACTTTACCCTACATTATCACTTGTCCTCCTTCTACACATTCCTTTGTACAGGTAAGAACTTCGAAGGAAGGGGGAAAAGAACAAGATATTCTGTCTTGATTCAGGTAAGCACAACAGTTCAGTCCTAGCATTTGCTGCACCTTTAGGCACATCGTTATAAGATCACTCCTGCAAACTGCCTGAGATTACGGCACAGAAGGGTGAAGCGTGTGGGGGACGGTGCATTGGCTTTCAGAGTGAAAACTACGTGGAATGCTATGTCTAAACCTTCCATCGAGACCACCCTGTGTTCTGGATTCCAAAGCAGGACTGGGGCGAATCTATTTGTTATAAAGGAAATCACTCAGATCCTGACTTAGAATTTATGAAATTCTAACTCCAAGCACATGTGGAGGCTCTGAGTGATTACACGTTTTGCCCTGGAATTCTGCCTACAAGTGAATTTCATTTCAAGGCCAACCTCCCTCTATTTGCACCAAGCCAGATCCAGGACTTTAGGAATATGTAAGCGCTTCCAGGAGTAGAGGCTTCTTCATTTCTTATGACCATCCTATGGCCAAATATCACCAGTTACGATCCCTCTTGTGGACACTGCCTGCTTCTGAAAGACAGAGAGCCAGGAGTCAAAGAGATTCTCCTTCTCAGGAAAGGGTGAGGGAGAAAGTGACCGAGGGGGAGAGAGCGAAAGCAATGAGAGAGAGAAACCAAGTGCTTGTTTGTCTCCGTCCTTTAGTCCCATCCAGGGTGACCTACCTACTCAAGTCTCCATAGGGGATGGATTGGAGAGGGCTCCGCAGGGGATGGTAGCTGCACTTTGCGTTACCTTGTCACCATAAAAAATCTAAACACCGGGGATGGTGTAGGAAAAGATTACTTTTTTTCCATTCATCGCGATGTGTCCGTGGGTGCTGAGGCATGGGGTGGTGGCCAGAGGAACCTGTGAAGAGCTAAGAAACAGGAGTGATTCTCTGTTTGTATTTCAGGGTGATATCCCGATCCCTGGTGGTGCCTGTCCTTCTTGGGAGAAGATTGCTGTGGAAGACTCCACGTTGGGAAGCGTAGGAAGGCCAACGGAGCTGCATTTCTGCCATTTGAGGGTGAAGCACCTATGAGAAATGCAGGAGGGGATTCGACATAGAGTGTCAAGGAGGCGTGACATCGTTTCTTGCCCTCTAATCTCCCCCAGCCTCACTCCCCAATGTTAAGACCATATGGCGTTCCCTTCCCTGCAAATCATCTTCTCACCTAGGAAGAGCACCTTATTTGGAAATTTCTATATATATATAATCTCCACTGAATGGCTTTGCCAGTCTCTTTCCCAGTTGATGAGTACTTGTTTTATATCTAGTTCACTGGGTGTGAGTTTTTCTGTGGTAAACATGCTTGTGGGCTTAGCCGCATGTTCTAGGCCTCTTATTTCTGTAGAAACAGTTCCCGTTCCAGCCCTGCCCCCACGTATCTGTCTCCAAAGGACCATTTGCTCCATCATTTGCATGTGTCCAAGACAATTTAATCATCGGTGTTATTATTTGTTAAATGGAATGGGCAAGAGCTAACACTTCGCAGTACTCCCTGAATAAAAGCCTAGGGCTAAGGTTTAGTTAGTGCCGCAACACTATTTTTATTTGAAAGAAGGTGGACGGGGGGCGGGGGGTCAGAGAGAACTGACAGAAGCTGTTTTCTTACTCCATAACGCAGTTGTGCTTTCATTCTCTACTCCCCTATGCATCCTCCCTGCGTGTGTGACAGGGCGAAATTGATGCGGCAGGTTTCTTTAAGCGGACCCCTGTTCTTGGTGCTTTGATCCATTCTTGCACAGAGTCGCTCAGACTCTCTCCCCTTTGGTACCCTATCCCCTATCTTCTTGCATTCTGTCTACTATTTTTCCCCGCTGTCTGAACCACATCCCCAGGCCTTTGGATTTCTCCCTCTTCCTAGGAAGAAGGAAGTGGGCCTCATGACACAGCACAGCACTTCACTCTTTGAAGGTCTCTGTGCCGGAACCTCCCTCCTTCTAAATCTCCACTAAGAAATAATGAGAAGGACAAGCTCAACTCCTGGCACACAAAGTTCAATCACTCTCGCCTCACTCATTTTAAACGAACTCACATGCCTGTGCGTCTAGGAGCGCTGAGATCAGAACCTCAGTGAGGACGCTGAGGCTGGACATGCAGGGCCGTGAAGGGAAAGTCTGCTCACTGGCCAGTCCTTCTCCATCTCTTTTTCTGGTGTGCCTTCCTCAGCCTGCCATGTAATTGTCAGAGTGGCTCAGGAAATGGCCTGCACCTGCTTCTGGCTGTCCTCTCTCTAAGGACGTGATCCTACTCAGATTCATGCCTGTAAACACTGTGTCCTCTAGTCCCCACAATTCCTTTTCCCTGCCTTTCTGGATGACAAGCAGCCTTCAGTAATATGGCAATGGCAGGAACAAATAAGAACTCTTCGCAATACTCCCAACTGACTTTGTTTTCTCGCTTCCCCAAACCTACCTAACCCACGCTCCTTATTGCCGGTGACCACCTACAGTGCCTCCAGGATGAGGTTGTGCGAGAATGCATTGTCATGATATCGTTCATTTTTTTATTCACAAAGTTTATTGGTACATTTTAGGTATACAATCCGATGACATCATCATTGGGGATTGTAACTTTACCTGATATATCTTGGTTCCTGTCCCCCCATCCCCCTACCCTCCCTTCAACCCCTCCACCCCGACCTATTGACAAAAACTTTGTTTCCATTCTTTCTTTGTCCCATATTTATTCCTTTCCTTTCTTTCTTTTCCCTACCCCTCCCACTTCTCTTTCCCTTTGGAACTTTGCTTCCTATTTCACATTATCTATTCTACATTTGGGTCCTCATTTGCACTTTCAGTTTCTCATACCTGACAAACTATTCAGTATTTACACGTGTGTGTCCTATTTATTTCACTTAAGTGTGTGGCCTTAATGCTCATCCATTTAGCTATAGATGTCTCTCAGTTTCTCACTCCTTGTGGCTGAGTAGTACCCCGTCTTGTTAAAAAGCAAAGCAAAACAACAACAACAATGAAACACATCTTCTTTATCCAGTCTCCAGCTGAGGGGCAATTGGGCCGTTTCCAAGCTTGAGCTATTACAGACTGTGTCGCTGTAAGCATGGGCGCGCATATATCACTCTGGTATGATGCTTTTAATTCCTTTGAAAGATACCCAGCAGGGGAATAGCTGGGTCAAATGGGACCTCTAGTCCTAATTCTTTGAGGCATCTCCATACTGATTTCCACGGTAGTTACACCAGTCTACACTCACACCAACAGTGGAGAAGGGTTCCTTTTTCCCCACCACCTACCAGCAATTGTTATTGGTTGATTTCTTGATAGCAGCCATTCTTTCTGGACTGAGCTGGAATCGCACCGTTGTTTTCATTTGCATCATCTCTCGAATGAGTAGCGCTGTTTCATTTTTGAAGTTTATTCACCGAAGGCCTTCAGTGCCTTGGCAAGTGCCGTGCCTTGTATTTGCAAAATGCCACATGAATTCATGCACTGTTTTCCAAATTCATGTCTGCAGCCTAGGGCAAGGCACGATCTTCTCTCAATTGGACGACTGCAGGAGCCTTCTAACTGGTTTCCGTGCTTTCCTTTGTGCCCTGCGCACTTGTAACAGTTTCCGCACAGTGCAGTCAGAGATTAATTATTGAATATAAATTAGATAATATCACTCCGCTGATTCGGTTCTCTCTCTGGCTGCCCAGAACACCCTGAGTAAGAACTGAGCCCTTCCTTGTGGCTCCTTCCCAGCACTGCACTTTCTTTAAGTTCCTCCCTTTCATCTCCTCCTCACGCTGGGCTCCAGTCACAATGGCAACTTTTCTGCCCCCCACCCACCCCACCGCCACCATCTCCACACCTCAGCTCTTCTCCTTTCTCCCACAGAACTGTGGGAATGGCCGTTCTCTCTGGAAGGTAGGTTCCTTGGAGGACTGGCAGCTCATCCTTGTCCTCACAAAGGTCTTCCTTGGTCTTTAACATGTCCTCCTTTGCCCCTTCTCTGGGCTTCTAGGTAGATATACGCTAGCTTATTTTCCTTATCTCCCTGAGAGCTTTATAACCACCTGTACTCAATTTTATGTTTTCTGAAGAGTCTATCATCTGCCTGCCCTGTGTAACATGATCCTCGCGAGTCCAGGGACCCTCTCTCTGGCTAGAAGAATACACGGCACAGAGGAGGCCTTCCATAAATACTCATCAAAGCATTAAATGAATAAAATAAGTACCATGCCCTCCCACAAGAGACGGACTCTCCCTCACCCCACTGGCATGCCACAGGGCTCTGTATTTTTTCCCCCTCTGTCACAATGCTTAGTGCTCTGATCACTTTAATTTTAGGTGGCAGAAACTGACCACGAACCAACTATATAAAGCGGGGTGAGAACTCCATGGAGACCCCCTAGAAGGACTTGGAGAGCAGTCTTCAGCTGCTAAACTCCTCACTTTAGTAGCCCCATGCTCATTGTTCAGGGAAAAGAGGGACTGTCTTCAGGTCGAAATTGCTGGCTACCCTGTGACTTCCCGCATCTTTCCCCTGCTGTTTCACTGATTTCTGTGGGCTGTGTGGGCTGGAAGCCAAAGCCCGAGAAGGATCTTGCCGAGTGCCGTCCTTTGACTTGGACCCCAGTCGGCCCCTCTTGTCATTTCTGTCTTGTAAAAATGGGCCAAGAAGGTCTTTGTCGCTCCACTGGACCTCAGGCCGCCCCTTACAGAGGGCAGAAACGCCGAGAGAAACCTGTAAGCGCGATGTGAGTGGACCGTGTTGGCCATGGAATCTCAGCTGCCCAGCACACATGGCCCAGCACCTGCCCAGCCTACATTGTCACTTCACATCTTCTCATCACCTGACCCCTCCTAGCGGTCACGGCTTCCTCGTTGGCGCCTGTGCCCTCAGGTCTCTTTTGGGCAACCACCCGAGATCCCGAGGCACAAGTCCTCTGCCCGCTGCCTGCAAACCACCCAGAGCCCCAGGAGATGGTTCCTAATAGTGGTGGCAGTGGCCACCTTGGTCAGGCCCGGGCCGTACCGCAGGCTTTCCCTGGGTCTCTGTCCCTTGCCTGTGTTGGCACTAGCCCTGCCAACGGGCAGAGAGCTGGACTTTGCGAGCCAGCAGGGTAAGGCCTGTGCCTCTTCTCTGCTCTCTTGGAATGCTTTCTGGGCACAGAGAGAAAGCTCTCACTGCCTCCTCGGGTTCCTGGCTGTTCTTGCTCGGGTCCAGCCAACACTGCCACCGAGAAGATAGCTGTTATTTATTTATTTTTTCTCCCAGAGAAGGTTAATAGGCTACGTGCTTGGGCAGGTGAAATTCCATGGCTACCACACTCCAACCATACGGCACTCACAGGTTTCTGTTGGCGTTTCTGTCATCCATAGGGACAGAATAAGCCCCAGTGGAGTGAAGATGTCCTAAGAGAAGGCAGTACATTTGGTCATGTTCTTAAATACCTGATCCCGC
>NW_022974817.1:0-1419 GCF_012274545.1 Fukomys damarensis | reverse complement strand
CTAAGCTCTTTTCATTATGCCTTCCCACTTCCATAAGAAAACAATGTACCTTGGCAGTCCTCACTCTGCTGAATCGCTTGAAAAATAATGATGGGGTCAAGAAATAATGGGGAACAGAATGGAAATACTGGTGACTTCACTTCTGAGTGTACAAAGGGAGAGTTCCATCATGATAAAAGTAAGAATACTATTATGACTCATCCTCCCTATAACAGTTAATCTTGGTTGTCAATTTAATTGGATTAAAGAATGCCTACGGAATTATTAAAGCACACTTCTGCATATCTATGGGGGGGTCCAGAGAAGACTGGCACATAGGACATTAAACAGAGCGGGGAGATCCAACCAGAATGTGAGCAATGCCATCATCCAATAGGCCAGAAGTGCAGGTGGATTAAAAGTGGGAGAAGCCCTGCCAGCATAGGCTCATGCTCTCTCTCTCTTTCTCTCTCTCTCTCTCTCTCTCTCTCTGAATAATTATAGGAGACTGTCAGCTTGATGTAGTTTACTGTGATTTGAATCAATTTCATAATGTTTACAGGCATTGAAATAATAATTTAAAAATACTATAGAATGAACCTGAAAATAAAGGATTCATGGTTCCTCTCAAAAACATGTAGATACCTCATTTGAACATTTTAATTTATATTGAGCAGTGTGTTAGTCATCTTTAGCTTTGAAATAAATCATAGCCTGATACATTTCTTTATCAGCATTACAAGGGTTAGTTTTGTGTTAATGGAAACTTTGTTGTATAAATAGCTGTCCTTTATTATGAGTCTTTTACATCATTTCACCTATAAACATATAAAACTATTGTTAATAAATACAGAAAACTTATGAGAAGATTAGAAATAAGAATATGGTCAAAATGATCCTGGCTTTTTTTAATGCTGTAAACTAAAATTATTGTGTACCTACTGTAAATCAAACCCTTTAATGTTATATAAAATATTATAAGCTCCTTACAAAAGATAGTTTTACAGAAGAAGTGAAACTTTGGGGTAGGGGCCTGGTGTGAGGAAAGTTATGACTTGGGCAAGTAGAAGATGAAAATTCAAGACCAGATTCAAGCTGCAAATTTACATATCCTCTACAAGTACAAACTGACAGCTAAAAAGTCATTGGTAGTAAAATAAAAAGCAGATTCTACATTCTACTGAACAAAAGTTTAAAACAAAATTCTGTTCAAAATTCAAAAAATGTCATCTGAGGCCATTTTATGTCATTTCAGGAATGTCTGTTAAAATGCTGAAATTGATATTTGGCTTATTATATCTCTTTTATGATTGAGTTTATTGGTACTTTTTAAGTATACTGTACTGTTACATTCATCATCAGGATCTTGTATTTTTGCATAACAGGTCTTGGTTCTCATTTTTTCCCCATACCCCTGCCCTCCCTTCACCCCCTCCTCCC
>NW_022974816.1:1740-1949 GCF_012274545.1 Fukomys damarensis | reverse complement strand
AACTGGATTAAAAATATGTGGTGTTCACATGCAGCAGGTGGTGAAGGCAAGGGGCTTGTTATCGCTTGTTTCTAGATGTTCCCCTAAATCATCCTATGACCATAGGTGAGACTTTTTGGAGGTGGCTGGATCAAGAATGTGTGATGCTGGGGTCAATGGTGTGATACTGGGATTAAGGATATGTGATTACTAAACTAGTACTGAGTGGT
>NW_022974816.1:0-1588 GCF_012274545.1 Fukomys damarensis | reverse complement strand
TCTCCCTGTCTTGGAGCCAGACAACCATAGACTGAGCCCTCTCCAAACTTAGACCTGAAATAAACCTCCATCCTTTAACATCAGGCATTGGGTATTCTCTCTCAGCAAAGGAAAAAGTACCTAATGTGGGGCTGCTGATGACTTGTAGCTTGGAGAATGGCAAGGAGTGCTGTGAATAGGTCCAGCAGTTACAAACTTAGCAATGAAAGAACTCAACAGCTGGATGTGATGTTGCCTCTCTTAACTGAATGGTCCTGTGGGCCATCACCTCAGTGAATGAAAGATGCAAGAACTTATGACTGAGACAAACACCAGAGAGTCAGAATGTGGAACAAATACCTCCACCCCTTCCACATGAAAACACAAACATGCTTAATATCTCAGCCATTAAGTAAATGTAAACTGTAACTATAGTGAAGTTCTCCTTCACTCTTACTACTGTACCTACCATCCATGTAACTTAAGGTAACAAGTATTAGTAAGGATGCTGAGAAACTGGAAACCTTGCACACGGTGCAGGCTCTGAGTGAAATACTTTGGCATGGCCATAAAAAATAGAATAGAGACTTACTATACTACTCAACACTTCCATACCAAAGTAGATACACAGAAGAATAGAAAATATGTATTCTTTATCTCTGTATAGATCATGGGAATAGAAAACATTCCCACAACAAGATTCAGAAAATAAAACAGGATCCAAATGGAAAAAAGAATACTCCTAGGTAAGATAAGTGGTGAAATGAAGTTGGACAATGGATTGAACATTCATGTCAAATCACTTTAATTTCCTTACATGTGGGTTCTATGGTGGTTGCCTAGGAGTGCCCGAATTTTGGTAAAATACACTGCCATTTTTCATGCAGACATGCAAAGAAGGAAAAGTAATAACTACTGGAGGAGGTGAGTGAATAAATCATGGTATACTAATATGATTGCAGGTGTCCTCTATGTTTGAAATTATTGGGAAATGAAATATTTTTCGACTATCGATATTATTCCAGCAGAGAAACACCAAGCATCACTATAGCAGCTAAGTGTTTTAGTGATCTTTCTCCCTGTGAAGAAACAATTACTGACACACACAGCTTAAATAAGAGGAGGTTCAATTTGTTTCATATTTGTGGAGGATTCAGTATATGGTTGCTTGACCCCAAGAAAGCAACATCATGGAGGAAGTATGTGACAGAGTAAAGTTGCTTACTTCATGGTAGCAAAGAAGAAGAGTATGGGAAGAGTGCCAAAGATGTTTGGGTGAGGGGTAAGGTAGTGACATAGAAGAGATGCCTTCATGACCCCTAGAGACACAAAAAGAAATGAACTCCACCAATCCCCTAGGTGGATCTCAAAGCCAATCAAGGTGCCACTTGATCCTTAACTGTCACACTAACACTACCAAAATGCAGTCCAATCAGAGCTGTAAAACCATTCTGCTACTGTGTGAAAGTTATATTAGAATGAGGAGGACCATGAATAATAACAATAGTAAACACTGATGTGTGCATATTTTGTTAGATTTAAATGCCCCTTGGTTAGTTACTATTCTCATTGCTGAGACAAAACACCCAGCACTCAAAGTTTAAAAAGT
>NW_022974815.1:0-1818 GCF_012274545.1 Fukomys damarensis | reverse complement strand
CAGCCTGTCCTTGTGCACCCATGACAGCTGGTTCACTCACAACTGTAGCCATGAGGAGGATGCTGGAGTCATCTGCTCTGGTGAGGGTCCTTTTGCATTCTAAATGACTCATGGGCAGAATGGCTTAACTACTCCTTGTGGGAGGGCTGGCATCTTCTCTCTCTCTACACTGTCAGGTCTTCAGTGAGGCAAGCTCCTCTCCTCCAAGGAAGACTGATTTCTACATCCCTTTCTACTTTGACTTCCATCTAGTTACTGTTTAATCTGCGTACTAGAAGTGGGATGCAAATGAACCAGTGGAATCAAGCTTTAAGCCATTTACAGAGACTGATTTGAATGGCCCATTGTTACCTGAAGTTTAGAAGGTGTTCCCAGCTGATACCAACCCTCCATAACAGATGGATTTAGAACGCAGCTCAGGAGGCTGAGCTCTCACATGTCAAGCTGTCCTCCAGGCAGCCCCATGGTCCTGGTCTGAATGCCCCTCTTCTGGGCAGTCGCCCAGGTTAGGTCCTGGTATCCTTGGGGATGAGTCTTTGAGGAGAGTTCCAGGCTTAGGAGTGACATCACTGGCCAGGAGGCTAGGAATTAGCTCACTGTACTACCCAGTACCCCAAGAGAAGAATCTTTCCAAATGAGAACCCGGTCACCAGGTAGCTGCAGGCTTGACAGGACCTTCCTGTGGTGACTGAAGAACATAATTAGCAGCCCTTGATTTCAGGATATACTCTGCTATCACTGTGCTCCTCAGTCCTCACAGACTATTTGAGAGAAAACAGAGAAATTGAAAATTTTATGCATATATGATTTCACAGCACCTCTGCCACTCAGAAATACCATGGGGCCATTTGGTTTACTTCTTTTTAAATCCTAAAGTAGTGTTAGACTTAATTGTGCATTAGAAACCCCCTGTGACTGATTAAAACATGGATTTCTGAACCCTACCCTTGGGTTTTTTATTTGTTAGCTCTAGGGTAAGGTATGAGAATGCGCACTTCTGACAAATTTAGGATGCTTATGTACCTCTGGTCTGGGGATCGCATTTTGAGAATCAGTGTCTTAAAACATAACTCAATAGAATATTTCTTATCCTAATAAACAGAAGCAGAGCCATCATCATCCTCTTCATTACCATCTTCATCATCACCACCACCATCTTCATCTTCATCATCTTCATCATCATCATCATCATCACCACCATCACTCTCATCATCTTCATCTTCATCACCACTGTCTTCATCGTCGCCTTCGTCAGCGTCATCATCATCATCATCCTCCATCTCATCTTTCTCCGCATTGGCCTTACCTGCACTGTCACCATCAAAACCTAGTCTCTCCAGTAAGTCACACCTTGTATTTGCAAATTACTTCCTTAGTTAGTTTATGTTTTTATGGTTAAGTATCTACAGAGCGTAACATCCAAAGAAGACTATTTCAGCAAATCACTAAAAAGTCTTCACACCTCTGGATGTCTAGCCTTACGCAAATAGTTCTCCGTGGATGAACTAATTTCTCAGCTGTAGACGGGAGCCCAGGGCTGCCCTCGTGACCTCCTCTTCACCTGAAAGCCATTGTCTTGCCCCTTATCCTTCATCACCCCTTCCTTCCTGGATGACCACAGGTGTTTTACCTGGCTTCTGAGCCTATGTGCTCTCAACATCCAGAGTTATCTTTCATTAAAAATTAGGATTATTGGGGCATAATTTACATACGGTAAAAACCTACCAAGAACTTCAAAGAATTCTAATCATTGTAGTTGTGTAACCATCATCACCATCGAGATATAAAACATTGCCATTACCTTATAAAGTTTCCTTG
>NW_022974814.1:57268-82033 GCF_012274545.1 Fukomys damarensis | reverse complement strand
GAAATAATCTCCCAAATTTCTACAGAGATAGTGGCCAGAATGAAAGACATGATTAGTGACTCTTGAACAGAAACAGAAAAAAAAAAGCAGAGGATCTAAGGGGTAGGATGGAGTTGGGGAGTTAGCTCAGTGGTGCCATACTTGCCTGGCAAACATAAGATCCTGAGTTCATTTTATGTTACTAGGAAAAAAAAAAAAGCAACATGATGGAAACGATGAATTCCCAGTATAGGAAATAAATAAAAAGCATGGAACACATTGAAACACATATCCAGGAGATTAAGAATTCCACTGAAAGTATACAGAGCAGAGTGAGCCAATGTGAGGAGAAAATATTAGAGGTAGAAGACAGGATTTCACTTAGTGACCATGGGAAGAGTGATTTTTTAAAAATGCAAGGGGCCACGAGAAGTCAATTCAGCAGCTGCTATGCAACGAAAAAGCAAGAGATTGTGAAAACGCCATAAAAAACGGTTCATAGAAGTAATGGTGAAAAACATCCCACCAGGGGAAAAGAATTTGACATACAGATAATTGAGGAAAATAGAACTTCAACTAGCCATTATAAAAAAAAAATCAACATTGAGGCATATAGTATCCAAGATTCCAGAAACCAAGAAGAAATATTAGAAACAGAGAAAAGAAACAAATCACATACCAAGGAAAGCCCATCAGAATCACAGCAGATTTCTCAACACAAACCCTCAAGGAAAGAAGAATCTGGAATGAAGTATTTCAATTCCTTAAAGAAAATAACCTCAACCCAGAGTGGTGTACCCTGCAAAACTGTCTTTCAAAATCAATGGAGAACATACTTTTATGGCAAGGAAATTCAAGCACATCAAACCAGGACTCCAAAATATTCTAAATAATATCCCAAAAAAGACAATGCTGATCACAATAGCGTGAAGCCCAACAGAATGAAGCTATCAGGCAAGGCAAGAAATTCAATGGAAAAGGGAAAAAATTAAAAAACAAAAGAGCCCCAAACAGGAAAATGTCATGACAAGGATAAGTAACTATGTTTCTGTTATAATCATCAATGTTAATGGCTTCAATTCATCAATCAAGTAGATTGGCAGAATGGATCAAGAAGCAAGATCCAACAAAATGCTGCACACCAAGAGCACAGTTAATTCAAAAAGAAATTCATAGAGAAAGTAAAAGAATGGAAAGTAGTACTCTATGTGACAAGCACATGGAAAAGAGCAGGGATGGCTATCCTATTTGGTGTCAAAGTGAATTTCATACCACAACTAATTGAGAGAAACAAAGAAAGTCAGTACATTCTTTTAAAGGAAGCAATCCAAGAGGGAGAGATGACAATCTTAGTAAGCACTAATATAATACTAGTGGGAGACCTTAATATCCCACAGTCACAAAAGAATGCAGAATTCATACATATGTATTTTTTTCTAAGGAATACATAAGCTACTGGAAGCCCACTAACTAACAAGGCTGAGTCGAGGTGAAATGAAGTACCTAACATGACCAATAATTCATGAGAAGATTGAGTTAATTACTAAAAACTTCATAGGAATGAAATAGTCAAGACCAAAGGTAAGAAAATGGGCAATGGTAACATTTGCATATTTTGTTTATATCCATACACATTATTTTTCTTCCTTAAACCAATAAAAAATACTATTTTCAAGTACCAGGGATCAAATTGAGGATGTAGCACTTGCCATGCAGGTTCAGTGCCCCTGAGCTACATTGCTGGTCCATGAAAGGATTTTAACAAGAGAGTTTTATACCTTTCACTGCTGCCCAGACTGGATTTTTCCCTGTTGATGATGTGACTTCAAGTTGTTCAATTATGATAATTCCCCCAGAGGACATATCTGTGGGAATGGTATTCTAGATCACTTTTATTCTTATGACATCTCAGTGAATTTCCAAGCCCAGAATCCTGCTTAGGTCTCATTGGGTTTAATTAAGAAAACATCTCCCACTGAGATAAAGCAACTGAATGAGTCAATAATATGCAATGTTTGAAATACAAATAAAATGGCCAAAGTCTCTGTCCTTATATCAAGGAATGTTTACCTATACTAGTATTTACACAAAAGTTTTCTTAGCAGTAAACAAGATATACTGAAGGCATGATAGAATAGGGATTCAATTTTTCTTCAGTCTTTAATTAATTCTACACTCAACCATGTTGTATGAAGTCAGCTCACTGTACCTACTGGAAAATGCAAATACTCAGAAGCCTAGATCGTTTTTTAAAATAAAAATTCAAAATATATGTTCAGCTATTAATGATTCCTTTTCACACAAAACTCACCTTAAAAATCTCAAAATGCTTATTTAATATTTGTTAGTTTTAAGGACTAATTTTGCCTAAAATAAAGATCTAGGTCTCTGCATAATAGTTTGAGATTTCTTGAGGTTATAGGACATTGCTGATATTAGCTTAAAAAATTGAAACTGTTTCAAAAGTAATTTATAAAAAATGTCTGATGAGTCAACCTTCCTGGAAGCATGGATAGAACTGGTCATCAGAAACATCCCAGGGTGAAGCTATGGTTCCTGCATTATTTTGCTTTCTGTGTATGGAGAGATGCATTGGAGCATGAAGCTGTTATTGGTTAGGACCAAGGAGAAGCATCAAAATGTGGAATGGGGAACAATGACTCTGTCCTTGTGCAGGTAACTCAGGAAGTCATATACATGTATGACTCTCAGGGAGGCTTTGCACTATGTGCACTGATGGCATAGATACCCTTTTTTAAAAGTTTTATATGATTTTATTCTTTAGGTTGTGGGGTCCCTTGTTATTGCTAAGATCTGTGCATATTGATTACAATATTGAACATTCCTCTTACCTTTTGCAATATTATAAAAATGTAGAATCAATCTTCCTCCTCTAATAATCAGAATTCTTTCAAACTAATTGCACGTGTAACCGTTTGGAGACTTGGTGGCAGGCTTCTGTCAGTTTCTTGATATTGTCAACAGAGCTGTCTTCTGAGCATCGTTTCAAACGTTAAAAATGAAAGTAGGATTTGGCATCTGTAGAAGTTAAAGAGAGACTCTACAGAACATAATGTAATCTGCGCTCGAGTCAGCCCGCTCCTGGGTTAATTCAAACGAATGCTGTGTCAAGGAAGAGGAGAACTCAAACTGGCTTTGGACTTACGTGACCAGAGCATGTGTATCATGAGCAGAGAATTGTGTTTGGGCGCTTGCTTAAAGAGTTGTGTGGTCAACAATAGAATTTTTAAGCATAAAGACATACTGTGCGAATATACTAACAGAAGGCTGCACTATAGGAAAGAAAATAAGATGTAGACATGGAGAGAAGTCTGGAAGAGCAATGTTGAGAGTGAAAAAGATGATGAAATAAACAGCATGAGTCTAGACAGGGGCCAGAGTAGAGAAGAAAGATGTTCCATGTCGATGAAGAAGGGGCAGGGCAGAAATGATGAACCGGGTTGAAGTAAAGGTCAGTAGCGATAGAGAGAGCAGCGGTCACTTCTGCTATTATTGAGAAGAGAATATCATACTAGCGAAGATGATTCCACTTACAGCAGTTGTCTTTCTCTGCGCGCAGTGTTCCTGTTTGTTTTTCATCATCTCTTTCACCGCCCTCCTTCCCTCCCTTTCCTTCCTCTCTTCTCCTCATCTCTAAACTGCTTTTGTCATTTTATTTATTGTGCTCTTTTGTGCATTCTTAAAATATTTTGAATTGTTCAACGCGTCTTCCTGAGATTTCTATTAGCTGAGAAGTTTCTTCCCTGCCAAGGAAGTAGAAAATTGCATTTACTTTGTTCAGAAGTTAAAACATACCAATGTCTTGCTGTTGTGTTGCCTTAAATATTTAATCCATCTTTGTTTTTTCTTCTTGGTGGCAGCACAGTGAGCACTTCCATTGGCTTCTGGACACAAGCTAGTTGTGGGAGACTCATTTTTCTTTCACAGACAGTGCTTTGCTCACAGGATCCTGATTTTTTCTTTCCTTCATGGTTATTCTGTAAGACTGATAAAGTTAGGCTCCATGCTTCATCAAAGCTGAATCCTCATGAAAAGGACAGCTTTGCAGCAGAATACTCATAGTGCCCATTTAAGGAATTAAGAAGCATCCCAAAATTTCCTAATTTTACTAGTAATAATTCTTTTTGCAGGTAATTTTACTCTGAGCAGTTGCAGGAGGACACGCAGAAGGACACATGGAACAAAGGAACAACGTGACTGAGTTCACGCTCTTGGGACTCACTCAGAGCCTGCAGGGTCAGAAAATATTATTTGCTGTGTTTTTGCTGATCTACATGGTGACCATGGCAGGCAACCTACTCATTGTCGTGACTGTGGTGCTCAGCCCAGCCTTGGATTCTCCAATGTACTTCTTTCTTGGCCACTTATCATTTATGGATCTTGGTTATTCTAGTGCAGCTACCCCAAATTTGCTGATAGACCTACTCCATGTCAAGAAAACCATTTCCTTCCAAGCATGTATGACTCAGCTGTTTTTGGAACACATATTTGGTGGTGCAGATGTCTTCCTCCTGGTTGCCATGGCCTATGACCGCTATGTGGCCATCTGCAAACCCCTTCATTACATGACCATCATGAACCAACGGGTGTGTGTTCAGTTGTTGGTTTTGGCCTGGGTTGGGGGTTTTGTGCATTCTATGCTGCACCTTCTGTTTGTTTATAATCTACCCTTCTGTGGCCCCAATGTCATCGACCACTTCATCTGTGACATGTACCCCTTACTGAAACTCGCCTGCATGGACACCTATATTATTGGCCTCACAGTGGTGACCAGTGATGGGGCGATCTGCCTGGTCATCCTTACTCTCCTGTTCATCTCCTATGGGGTCATTCTGTACTCCCTGAGGAACCTGAGTCCGGAAGGGAGGCGCAAGGTCTTATCCACCTGTTCCTCCCACATCACCGTGGTGGTCCTCTTCTTTGTCCCTTGCATTATTCTGTTTGTGAGATCTCCCTGTACCTTGCCCACTGATAAGTACTTAGCTGTGTTTTACACTGTCATCACTCCGATGCTGAACCCCCTCATCTATACTCTAAGAAACACAGAGATGAAAAATGCCATGAAGAAGCTCTGGGTTAGATAATAACATGAAGGGACAGAGAATTGGATCATTTGTGCTCATTGAAGTGTTCCTTCTTTCAAAGAAGCCACATGTGTACACAGAACAGTGGAAGAGTTTTGTTGTTCTTGTTTTCTTTTCTTTCACGAAGCAATCTCACTATGTAGTTCAGGCTGGCCTTGATCCCACTATGTAGCCCAGGCTGGCCTCCAACTCACAGTGATCCTTCTGCCTCAGCCTCCCAAGTTTGTGATTACAGTGTGCACCAACATGCCTGGCTGAACAATTGCTATGCCCTGCTGGTTGCAGCACAGCCTATAATACAGTGTGAGCAAAGTTTAGTAGAAGTCAAAGTATGAAGTTCCTGCTTAAAACCAAGTAATTTCTTTTAAGATGGGCATGGGAAGACTATTAGAAATACAAAACCAGGAAACACTCCACTTGATCATGGGTTGAATGGATGCATCATAAGTGGTATATTCACTTGGGCAGTGAGGTACAGCAGGGCAAAATTTAGGTCTAAAATGATGTGCAACCATGTGAGAAGATCTTAGGAAATGAAATTATAGACACAAAATTCAGAAGACAGTGTCCCACACAATATAATTTTAGTAAAGGCAAGTGATAAGGAAATCTACATGAAATAATTTCAGAAAATATGCATTTGTATATAAACTATTTTGAGTTATTAGTCACAAAAACTTTAGCATTGTGATTACTGGAGAGGACTGGAACCAGGAAGATCCATACCAACATCTTCAGTGCTACTAAAAGAATATTTTAGCTGAAAGACAATAAAATGTATAAATAACTTGAATATACTATTGCATATGAATGAAAATTACATTTTAAAGTCACAGAAGATCTAAAGTATATATTTAGTTAAAAAAGGATTTCTAGACTTCACCGATGCTTGCCCCTGCTTATTTGTATCGGCCTGATGTGCGTTGGGACTGAGAATGAACTTCACTGCTCTAGGGACCTAGGCTAGAGGAGTGGACCTTACCGGCTGTTGTAACAGAAGCAAAGAACGGGGTAACTACTGAGGTGATGGGTATGTCAACTTGACAGGCTTCTGGAACGCTTTTATTACCTATATGTATCCACACTATCAGATTGCATATATTAAATATGGAGAAATAATTTTTAAAAAGAGAATTCTTACAAGTCATAGGTGATGTTTCCATATAGCGACAAAAGTAGTTCCATCCTCTTCCTGAGTTGTGGCAGACCCCCCCAACCTGTTTTTTCTTTACTATGTAAAATTGAAAGAAAAATTTTCATCATAACAAAACAATATTTCTAGTCTATGAATAAATTATTGAAATTGATTATAGCCTTTTGGGACAAAGTTGCATGGTGAACATATTGCCTTACCAATTACTTCAGCTTCATAAAGGCAAAATAAGAAATACCTGTTGTGTGAACTATAAGAAAATTGCACACGTTAACTAATAAGGAATGTCATAAAACTTGTTTTCAAATTGGCTTATCATGTTTTTCTGAAACAATGCATCTGTCTTGTAGTAAAGAACTACCATTTGGTTTCCTCATGAACCCCATTCCATCTAACACAACTCAGTGATAGTGTCTTCAGCTAAACACACTGTCACCTGCTATCAAAACACCTGACTCAATGTATAGACATTGAGCTGAGGAATGGAAGTCATCATAAAACAAAGTGCATAATGCAGATACACAAACCTAGTCTGCTAATAATAACGAACAATACCAGTACAAACTTCTCTTTTAGTCCCCCAAATTTGTCACATTAGTTACATTCTTTTCTTATGAAGGTAGGTGATATTAAATCTTGAAAGATAGCTTGTTTTCCATCATTAAAAAGATTGCTAGTTTTTTTTAATAAGGCCAATTTCAATCTGATTTGAGAACAGTAAATTTACAAGTGAATTTTGACTTATCTTTACTTGCAACATGAAAAAAGCCTATACGTCTTATATACATTTGAGGGATTGTTTACTAGACTGATTCAAATCTCAAAAAATATTTGTCCTGCTTTCTCCAAGGTTTTATAAAATAAAAGGAAGCATATCTGGAAATTCCATCAAATTGGCTTCTGTGTTGGAATTCACTGCTGCTTGTTCTTTCAGAGTTAGTAACACATTGAATGCAGAGACCTACCTATTGCATCGGTGATTCAGATCTTACAACAGAGTTTTTCCATAGAATTTTGGATCTCTGAATTTCTCAAAGTGTATATTAAAGGATTTAACATAGGAGTAATCACTGTATAAAAAAGGGTTACGAATTTATCAAGGGGAAAGTTGGAGACAGGTCTAATATACATGAAAATTAAGGGAACAAAAAAGAGGACAACCACAGTGATGTGGGAGCTGCAGGTAGAAAGGGCTTTGCGCCTCCCTTCCTGACTGTGAGTCTTAAGGGAGTTGAGGATGATTCCATAGGAGATGAGGAGGAGGATGAAGACCACCATACAGATGGCTCCACCATTGGCCACCACAGTGAAGCCAATCAGGTAGGTGTCAGTGCAGGCAAGCTCCAGTAATGGGTACATGTCACAGATGAAATGATCTATGACATTGGGGCCACAGAAGGGAAGATTATACACAGACACAAGTTGAATCACAGAGTGTGAAAATCCTCCAGCCCAGGACACTACCAAAAGAAGGATACAAACTTGGCTGTTCATGATGGTCAGATAGTGCAGAGGCTTACAGATGGCCACATAGCGGTCATAGGCCATCGCCACCAGAAGGAAGACCTCAGCACCACCAAACAGGTGCCCTATAAAGAGCTGGCTCATGCAGACTGGGAAGGAAATGGTCTTCCTATCACTGTGCAGGTCTATCAGCAACTTGGGTGAGAAGACAGTGGAATACACTGCATCCATGAGTGACAGATAGGCAAGGAAGAAGTACATTGGGGAGCCCAAGGAGGGGCTGGCAAGGACAGTCACCACGATGAGCAGGTTGCCCAGCACTGTCACAATGTAGATGAGTAAAAATATGACAAATAATGTGGTTTGTGCACTGGGATCCTGAGTGAGGCCCAGGAGAATAAATTCTGTGACATTTTTCCCCATTCAGTCTTCTAGAAGACTTGCTTCTGAGGTGAGAATTCAGGAGAACAGGACCTGCCAGGAAATAGTGAACAGGACAATGACAGAGTCTCACAGACTGTGTCTTCATCACCATATCTTCCACAGTGGTGGACACTCACTGACAGTGTGCTAAGACTCGAGTTCCTTGTCCAAAGAGCCAACGGCATGTTGCTTTACTGATGCTCTTTCCCATTGCATGATTTTGTTTGGCCTGCATGTAAGCATTTTTATCTCACAGCCTCAGCGCACTTTGGAAGAGTAGAGTGAAGCCATCACAATTATTCATGAATTTGCTCCTTTTTAAAAAATATGTTACTTCTTGGAACTAAATTTAACAATGACAAAGAAAAGGTTGTTATTTTCTAGCTACCTACTCTTCTGTCCATGGAAATGAGTCTTACATATTTAAGGTAACAGAGCGAGCTTTGATATTTGAAGTATTAACAGGGAGCAATTTTACCATACGACGTGTTCAGTCCCCAAACTAACACCAGTTCTGCAGCACCCAGCTCAGCACTGTGCTCTGGCAATGCTCGACGGCTCCCTTGCACATCTCAAAGGATTTTCAGTCTGCGTATATCTCTCACTGAATTTTACAGGACTGGTGCTTGAATTTATCTGGAATTACAAAATTATTGAGCACATTACTTCCTGTAGCATTTGCTTTATCTGATTCCAAGTGCCAGCCTTTTAGGAGCTATAATTCTGTCCATTTCATCCTTGCTTATACCAATTTCTATTATGTTTACATATGCTGTTCAGATTTTTAACAAATCTTTTTCTAGAAGAATCAATCTAGCCCCTAAGTGTCACCAAGCAGCATTATCAGTTGTTATGTAATTTTTTTCAAAACTCTTGCCTCGAGATAGATAGTGAAAGGGGATGGAAACAGAAACTGAGAAAGAGAAAACATCTGTCATGGTTTCATACAGAATGTTTCTTAGAACTCAGAGTTTTCAGAAATAGAATTTCTCTGTGTGGACTGTAGTACTCTCAAGGGAAAAGTCCACGCCCAGAGTAAGAAGGCAAAGAGTGGTTGTCATTTTACTAAATATGATTATGAATATGTCTCATTTTGCACATTAAGAAAGAAAAGAATTTAGATAATCTCAGAATCCTTTCCAGTCCAAATGAATACGACAATATCAGTACAACTGAACATCTTTCTATTGTATCAGCATTTTACTCTTTTTTATATTTATATAACATAATGTGGACTTATAGCCTGCTTTTTAAAATATGCTGTCCAGTAGTACCGGGTTAGATACCTGCAGTGAAGAGACAATGACTCTCAGTGTCTCACTGATTGTGTGCCTCGCAGGACCAGAGACATCCTCGGGAGGGGGCATAGCACAGCCATGGGCAGGGTCGACACGGAGCTGCAATGCTTGTTTTGCAATCCCAGGTTCATTCGCTTACTATCTAGGTGATGTTGGACAGTTTAGTAATCCTTGTTCTGCCTCTATCTCATCATTTTAACCATCAGACACTCCGGTCATCTTCTGTTTTTTTTTTAAGTTATTACTGCATGTAAAAGGTTTAGACAACAACTAAAATCTAAATAAATGATATCTATTATTAGCACTCAGTGCTTTTCCATGAGCATTGGATCAAAATAAAAAATTAGGATCTCTGCTGATCTAATAAGAATTATTGACTTATTCCACAATTTAAAGAAGACTGTAACTGTAACACATAAATGTTTTAGGGTATAAAAGTCAATGTCATAGGAACCATCTCTTTCCTTATATAGAAGTACTAGCCATGATTACCTGCGACCAAATGCATTTGGACTAGAGGGAAACAAGCAGACATAAAGACATTGTGGTCATTCATGTGTTTAGTAATTTTTTTCTTTTAAAAGTATTTTATAAATAGATTTGATAGTGGAGGAAAATGTGCAGAGTCTAAGCCTTCTTTGGAAGCCAGCTGTGGGTGAACCTCAACATGTCCAGTACACAGTTCTACTTTGGTCCTACTAGACGGTCTACAGGTGTTGCAGGTGTAGACAAAAAGGGGCTGAAAATGTAGGGGAATAAAGTAATTGATGTCCAGGTCGCTTGTTTCACATGATGCTTTCTGCAATGTTAGGGCATTACTTATCTCATTATCTCCTTTATCATTATCTCATTATTTATCCATGCTAGATTTCACAAGGTCAGATCTATTGGCCAGTTTAGTTGCTTGCATAATAGACTAAGATAGAGTACTTAAACTCTACTGCATATCAGAGTTTAGTATTTCAGATATTTAATACCACAAAGGACAGTACAATAGTGCTTTCAGCTTAAGCCATTAAGCTAACACTTTCTAGAAATAATTAATACAGCTTTTAAGAGAATTTTTTTCAAAAGACAGTAACAGTTTTATAAATTTAAGTCACAGATTTTTCTTTGGTAATAGGTTTCTCTCTTGTATGCATTCTCACATCTTCTGGGATATTAGATTCACACACAGAAGCCCCTCTCAAGCTTCCAGCACAAAATAAACATTTGTTCACATACACTATTCATACTCCTGGTGTGATATGCAAATTAAAATGTTCTAATTCAAATATACATAGAATTAATCATGTGCTGTGTTACCTTATCATGGACAATATAATGTCTCACATACTAAAGCAATGCATCCATTGGTTTGTTATATATGTAATGTATTCAACGTGTTACTTCACAAAAATGGAAGGTAGACATTGATCAGGCTTTAACAGGAAAACCAAATATACTTTGTGCATTCTGATTAATTTTCTGTCTTTTGAAAGCTTAATTTTCCTAAGTAGATACTTATTATTAGAATATAAGACCTGGAAGAGATTGGTTGGTTTTCTGTGAATCACAAGAATGTTCAAGTAGCTTCCTTTCTCCAGGAAAAATTTGAAACCTGCCCTTAGCCCAGAAAATCAATGCCTCTTTCACGGAAGGTGACTTCGGGTACCTCGTATCCCTGTGTGTCCTCAGACAACATGGCAGTGTACAGCTGCCCAGGGGGTTCAGAAATAGCACCAAGTGGCTACAGTGAACACATTTCCACAACAGGCTTCCTGTTATCTCGACCTTTTAGAAGTGCAAAAGTGTGCAAGTTAATATCAATATGTGTTGTGCAAATGTAATTAAATAGTCTCACCTGCTTAGAAAACATCTTCATAAAAATGCTAACTTGGCGCAGTGATGTCAAAACTTTACCTAAGTAGCGTAGATTAGTTGATCCAAATCCATTATTCAGAGACACAGACACACAAACGTTTAAAGCACAAAAATTCGTTTAGTGCAGTTTTCCCTTTTTACTCAGTTATGGTCACAAACTGAAAAAGACTCTGCTTTCACAGCTTACAATACCACTGTGGTACCTGGTAAATAAACGGTGTACCTAACAAGGCAAAGGCTGATGCTTAGTTCCTTGGAAATGGTGATGATAAAGGTATCTCACAAGCAGAAGCAGTACTTTTCCGTCTTGTAGCCATCCAAGTGACTTTTCCCAAGGCCGCTTTTTTTTTTTTTTTAAGGCATTAAAGACACTGTCCCTGGATCTTCACAATGTCATCCTAGAAACTGAGTATTTCCACCGGTTTTTATAAGCAATGATAATGCAACAAGAAAACAAGACACACCCAGGCCTAGATCCCAGCTGAACACAAATGCACGCTTGGGCAGAGTTTGAGTTTTCAGGAAGCTCTTGGGTCATTCTAATGGGAGAGAAGTTCTTCCACTTGTATGTGCAGATACAGTCTATGACTTTTTCCATGACCACTGTTTTAATAGATCCACTTATTAGATTATTTGGAGCAGATTCAAATGACATAATCACTTCTGAACAGGTTTCTTCCTGTGAAAGTCCCTAGGGGGTGAAGGCTAGGATTTTGTCAAGAAAGTGTAGCTGACTGACAAGTGATATGAAGACCTGTAGTGTAAGAAGGAAATTTCAGAGTAATGATTTGCAGGCTCTGAGGTGCACAAAGTATTTAGGTCAGGCAAGCAAATGTGACCAGCATGAAGGAGAAGCAGTTCCGGTTCCGTCACCCACCCCACCCCAGTTGAGGACAGCCTCGCTGTAGCTCTGAGAAGGGTCTGCTCAGCGAGCCCAAGACTAGGAGCAGGGAGCTGTGCACTGGAGAATCTGCCACAGCTGACCTGATTCTTGCAAAGAATTAGATTGATCATTGTTCTGTACTGTTAGTTGGAGTGGAAGCCTGTGCTCCAAGTCTGAATCTGTGTCAGATGAAACCGTATTCTGTTAATTCAGTACCTTAATTTTAATCCAATATTAATTGAATAAGTGATCCTAAACAAAAGTTACTTTACAAAGAGAGCAGTGCTTATTTCTTCCCTCTTACTCACCTATGTTGGCTTTGCTGCACATGCCCTGAGCTTGTCTGAATATGTTTGGTTACACATTAAATATTCTGTGTCATAAAGGCTTTTGATGCAGGGTCACACATATAACTCTCCGAAGCAGCAAAGCAATTTAAAGAGGAGACTTCTATCATGATTTTTTTTCTCCAAGGGTCATTGAGAAACACACTGTTAATTGTGAAGCATATCAGGATTTTCTGGCAAAATGTATGAAAGTTAAAATTTTCGAAGTATTTTCTTACTTGAAGAGATACAAAGGATGTTTAGCACCCATAAATTCTCAATTTTTGAGTAATAATTTAACCCAGAGAAGTTGTATCATGTTAGGTGGTTTTAACAAATTGAAGGTACATCTATATATACATCTTTTCCTACTTAGCAATTAGAGAGGCACGATGATTAGAGGTGCACTTTCTGTTAAAAATAGTACAGGTTACATCTGAGGTTGCTGCATTATGCACCTGTTAGGTGTTTTAAAACCTTCCAAATTCTACTGGAGCCCATCACCTGGTAAAGATCTTTATCTGGTTCAGCCTTGTATGTTTGTGATCCTGTAACTTGGGAATTCTGGACACACAAGATGTAATATCTAACTAACCAGGGCAGTAGGAGCTTAGTCAAGCCAATGGAAAGACAAATTAAGGAAGTAAACTCAGAAGACCATAAGCACTGTTCATATTTTTTAAACAAACTTATTTTCATAGAAGCAGTTTTTAAATTAATATAAGATTAAAATTGAGGGATCGAATTGTAGAAGGAAGACAGCTATGGTCCATTAGACACACATTCAGACCTTGATCAAAAGCTTCCATTCCAATAGAACTGAGAAACTATGGTCATCTGTCTTTCCAAGAATTAAATCAACTACAATAAACTTTCCACTTCTGAGCTCCTTCCTCTGAGCCTCAGAATCCATGGGTAGAGACCCTCAGTGAGTGACCAAGGGCATCTTTTGCTAGTGTGTGGTTGGTGAGGGAAGTTGCACTGTTTTCTCCACAGGCTGGATTAGATATTACTTGCTTTACTTACTGCGTCACAATGTGCAGCTCCTATCTCATCAATCATTACATTGTGAGATTTAATTTTCACACTAGAGGGTTTCATATCACTTAGCAGTCAACTACTCTTCTTGGAAAGATACAAGTGTTATTCCTTGAGGGATTTCTCACAGGAATAAACCTGTTCAGCAGAGATTACTTCACTTGTATTTGTTCCAAATGTTCTAACAAACTAATCTGTTAAAGTAGTGATGATGCAAGAAAGTCAGAGTGGACCTGCACATGTAAACAGAAGAACTGGTTTCCTGTTGGAATGATTCAAGAGGTTTCCTTCAAGTCAAATTCAGGCCAAGTTGGAGCGCGTCTTCAGCTTGCACATAGTCCTGGAAGAGGTGCAAGGTCTCCATCTCTTGGGAGGAGATCGGGAAGGAAGGCACATGTCATTAATTAGGAAGCAAGAGGCCTTAAAAGATGCAACTTGGATGACTGAAAGACTGAAGAATTGTGCTCCTGCTTGTGAGAAACTTCTGTGATTCACTTTTTGAAGAAATTAAGCCCCAGCATTTGCTCACTAACTACACAGCTTTATTGGTTAGACACATCAGTGTCTTTGAAAAATCTTGAAAGCACAATCCTTCTTGGTTACTTCATCATGATGAACTGAAAAGAGGAAAAAAACATGTAACTAATTTTTCCTTATTTGTGGCATCAACTATTGAATTGGGCAAGAAGGTTTCCCCTTACTAGGTCATTTTTTAACCTACCTGTGCAAACATAGCATCTCTACTTTCCCTGCAGGTGGAAATATACAACACATATCTTTAAATGTGTTTAGATTTTAGGTGTTGTCTTGTCTTCTTTACCCTTTGGAGAAAGAGAACAGGAAGTCTATTGTGAAAATACACTTGTTGTAGTCACTTGATACTGTTACTGCTTTTGCTTGTTAGCTGTGCATTATCTTGTGTTGTGTGAAGGCACACAGGCACTGGAGGTATTGTGGTCACACTCAGTGATAGAAACATTGATTTTCAGGGCAATGGGCAACACCCCAGTGAAAGTATAAAAACAACAGACAAGGGAAGCTGAAGGAATATTCCTGTGATAGAATGAGATACATCTCATATATTAAAAGTGACATAAAATGTAAGTAGAAAATTAGAAAATTTGAGTTGTAAAAAGAGAGAAATTAATCAGAATGCACCAAATATGTACCAAATATATTTTATTGTCATGTTGAAGCCTGATAGGTATTTATTTTTCCATTTTGCCACATAACAAGTGAAAGATGTTACGTGTATAATAAAGAAAACTTGGTTTATTACTCTAGTTTATGGGATATTATATTTTTCTTGATAGGTTAACACAGAAGAATAATTATTTTTAGATATATTTGAATTAGAGGCTTTAAAGTTGTATAACATTACATGCGTTTCAATAGTGTAACGGAACTAGTGTATATTATGTTGTGTAAGCTTGGATATGGGCTTCTATGTATTAATTTCTAAATCATCCCAACAAACACTCTAGTGCATATATTTAGAGAAAACTGTGATCAGGGAAGGGTCTCATCTACGGTCACTTGGTATTGGAAAGTACAAGGTAGATGGCTTTTTCAATTAAGGGTTTTATCAAATGTTCCTAAACATTTATTTTGGAAAGATTTAATGGTTTATGTATAATATTCTTTAACTTTGTAGCATCACATCTTTGGTAAGAAGCTATATGGTATGCAGTAGAGTTTAATTGTTCTACTTTTTCTATTATAGAAACAGTTATTCTGGCCAGCTGAAGATTTGTCTCAGTGAACCCCCAAATTGCTAACGAAAATAAAGACACTAAATGCTGCAGAAAGGGGTGGAAAGAGAATTGGAGACTACTTTGTGTCCTTACGGTCTTCAACAGGTTTGCCCTTTTGCTATAAAGCTTCCACAAAAGCAGATTTCTTGAATGTGCTGCAAACAGTACTGTGAATGAGACACACAGAAGGGTCATTACAGGTGGCTTCAAAGACGGCTTGGCCTTTTTCAGCAGGTCTTGCTCTACTACCACAGTCACCCGTGAGGAATCCTCCTGCTTCCTCCTAGTCAAAATGCAATTGGTGGTAGATAAATATTGCTAGTAGTTCTATAATAAAATATGTAATCCCAAGACATATAATTTTACCTTATCCCTCCCAAGATTTCATGTGTTACACTTACACTACTCTTCAACTCTTGTCTTATGTAAATAACTCTTACTCAATTGCGAGATTCTATTGATCTAGTCTGATGTAATGCTCACAGTGAACCACTAAAAATGATAAAAATAGGTAGGAGTTATTTAAATTTTAACCAGGGCCCCACAGTAGTCTAGAAACTGCACATGCGCTATTAACTCCAGGAGTAGTAGTTCTGAGTATCCCCATGCTAAAAATTATGAAATGGAGACACAGGTGCATTTAAGTTGCTACAGGTAAGCTAGATAGAAAGGAATTAATCTGGGATTACAACACAAGAGCTGCCTCTTCAATACCCAGATTACTCATGACTGTGCTATGCTTTCTCTCTCCGAGGATGTCTTCGATGCAGTGTAGGTTCATGCTGAATGAGAAATCTAGTGGCATGATTTGTTAACTGTAGCTGTAACATCCCATTTGCCACTGGGTAGCTTTTCTCAGGACCTAGTGATGAGCTGGAAAACTTTTATTTGATTATGTAAATGTGAAGAGGGCAAAATGTCAAAAGATGAAAAGACTTAAGGGCTGTACTGATCGTGTTGATCATAACTGAGTTGGACAGATTCTGAGATTCTCTTGTCCTGCCCTGTGGTTTTCAGTGTGAGGGCTGCAGCATTTATAATTGCATTTCAAAAATGACTCAGATCTATGTGATATGGGTGTAGACTTGTCCCTTCAGTAGGCTACACTTTTGAAGTCTACATAGTGATTTTCTATTTCAAAGCACTCTCAATACTTAAGCATTATATATAAAATTCTTCTTAGGTTTTCTTTTCGTTCTCCCCCACTACCTGTTTCAGCAAGGAGTTCTGGAAAACAGCAGTACTAGATGCTAATGCAAAAGCCAATGACAGTCTTATGTCAGTTCAGTTATTTGAAAAATTTACTGAAATCAGGAGAGTGTATATAAACTTGTGAGGAATTTGGCACCAGCAAAGATGAAATGCAAAGAATCAGAGCTCTCAAAAAATCAGAAAACCAGATTCATATATAGTTTTTGCTACAAGGAGTAGTGTGCTGAGTAATTCTGTAGTTTTTTTTGGACAGTCCCAGCTGGGCTGTTAGTACTGAATGAGAGATTATAAAGACTCAAAGTCCTTTTGGGTTTGTGTGACAGAAGCCTCATACTGCAGTATCATGGTACTGACCTGGGCCTGCTAGGGCAGATACCGCTTTTGGTGTGGCACAGACTGTTTTGTAACATTATTCCCTACCAAAGCTATCAATGTGAAAGACTGAATCTATGTCAGTGAATATATTTAGTGCTCATTTCCAGAGCTAAAGAATACGTTTCTTTAAAGCAAAAGTGTTTCTCTTTTTTGTTCTTTCTGAACAAAAGTAACATATATGTCATCAAGTAACATATTGGAAAGAAAGTGTGAAATGTATGAATGTCCATGATGGCTTCATCTTTCTTTTCTCCCAATATCCACTGAAAAACAACTTCTGATTTGTAGCCCAGTAAAATCATGCAGGGAGAAGTGAAATTAGCCACAGGTCTAGCGGGCTATTTGAAGAGGGTCTCCATGGATGATCACTGAACGTTTACTGTGTGTTCACCACTGAGGGATACATGGTGACGAAGACTCCTCTGTGGCAGACTGTGTCATAGTCCTGGTCACTATTTCCTGGCAGGTCCTGCAGGCTCTCCTGAGCTCACATCTCTGAAGCAAGCCTTCTGGAAGACTGAATGGGAGAGGTTAACAATGTCACAGAATTTGTCCTCCTGGGCCTCACTCAGGATCCCAGTGCACAAACAGCATTATTTCTCATGTTTTTACTCATCTACATTGTGACAGTGCTGGGCAACCTGCTCATCATGGTGACTGTCCTTGCCAGCCCTTCCTTGGGCTCCCCGATGTACTTCTTCCTTGCCAATCTGTCACTGCTAGATGCTCTTTATTCCACTGTGTTCTCACCTAAGTTGCTGAAAGACCTGTTCAGTGATAGAAAGACTGTTTCCTTCCGAGCCTGCATGGGCCAGCTGTTTATAGAGCACCTGTTTGCTGGTGCTGAGATCTTCCTTCTGGTGGCGATGGCCTATGACTGCTATGTGGCCATCTGTAAGCCTCTGCACTATCTGACCATCATGAACCGAAAGGTTTGTATCCTTTTTTTGGTAGTGTCCTGGGCTGGAGGTTTTACACACTCTGTGATTCAACTTGTGTTTGTGTCTCGTCTCCCCTTCTGTGGCCCCAATGTCATTGATCACTTTCTCTGTGACATGTACCCATTACTGGAGCTTGTGTGCACTGACACCTACCTGATTGGCCTCACTGTGGTGGCCAGGTGGAGCCATGTGTGTGGTGGTCTTCATCCTCCTCCTCATCTCCTATGGAATCATCCTCAACTCTCTTAAGACTCACAGTCAGGAAGGGAGGCGCAAGGCCCTTTCTACCTGCAGCTCCCACATCACTGTGGTTGTTCTCTTTTTTGTTCCCTGTATTTTCATGTATGTCAGACCTGTCACCACCTTTCCCTTTGATAAATTCATAGCCATTTTTTATACACTGGTTACTCCTATGTTAAATCCTTTAATATATACTTTGAGAAATTCGGAGATCCATAATTCTATGGAGAAACTCTGGTATAAGAGTTTAACTCTGGGGACAAGGGGAAAAAATGAGAACCAAGATCTGTCATGTAAAGGTACAAGATCCCAATGATGAATGTAACTGTACTGTATACCTAAAATGTACCAATAAACTCAATGAAGAAAAAAAAGAATTTAACTTTGGAGAGAACCTGCTACTAGTTCTGATGTAAGAAACATGCAATAAATCCTGAGAAGGAATGATGCTGTCACCTCTCCAGATAGTTTAGGGCTGTATCTCTTTATTTATACTCAACCTTTAAAAATCAAGAACCAGCTATCCTTTGCGTTAATACTAAGGTGGTTGAGTTTGTGGAAATTGTGGTAAAAGCACTACTCTGTTCTTTTTCACATGAAGATAAGGATAAAACTAAGCACAGTGTACCCTATAATTTTCTTTTTTTTCCACTGTATATAAAACTAAGACTTGCAAAAAATGCGTTGCTTTCTTTATATAGAAGAAAGAAGGCACTTTTGGAAATTTGGTAATGCCCCACATTCATGAGAAAGGAAGATGTCTAATGCTCAGATAATTTCTCAGACCAAAAAGAAGTTTTACCACTATCACGTTTATTATTTGATCAGTATAACAGATCTGTTAGCTGCATTGTGAACTTTGTCTTTAGGATTAGTTTTATATTTCAGGTTCAAAATCTACATGTTTTCACTTCAGAGTTTTGGATAGAAAGTGATACTGTGTTTAGCTAAAAATATCATCAGTGAACAGTTTTATTTCTAAAAAATGAGATCCAGTTAATGTGGAAACCAGATTGAAGTTCTTTATTACAGTTTTGTTTTTGTTTCAGAAAGGCATGAGAGCCAAGTTGGAATTGTGTTCTGACAAGTACCCACTGTCGTGGATCCATCACAGTCAAATGTTTTCAATGTTTATCACCCTAAAATATTTCCTTTTACTTTTGTAGTCAATTTGTCTCCTTCCATTATGTCCTGGAAAACTCTGATGCATTTGTGTCCTCCCAATTTTCCTTTCCCAAAATGTTGTGTTAATAAATATGAGCCACACAGTATATTGCCCTTTGAATCTGGTATCCTTCTTATAAAGCTTTTGAAGTCTCTGAGTATTCCTGCTTATATTAGCAGATCATTCAGCTTTATTGCTGAATAGTGTTCCATTTAACAGACATATTATAGTTTGTTTAACCCTTTTAATCTCTTTTCCGATTAGAGATATTCTGGTTCATTGTAGATACTTGAAAGTATGAATGAATCTGTTCTGATATGATAATATATAATGTATGTGAATCGATAAGGTTTCTCTTAGTCATAAGCTTTCATTACCTGGGTAAATATCTAGGAATAGAAAACATGGATTCTTGGTAAGTGAATATTTGGCTTACTATAGGAATTAGCTAAACTGTTTTCCAAAGTGTTCATCTTTGTTTTCCAGCTAGCATAAATGATAGTTTTAGGTTGTCTCTCTCCTTGTCAGAACTTTATGTGGAAGAGGTCTTTAAAATTTAGCTATCTGAATTGGTGTGTAGTGATATCTTTCTATGGTCTTAATTTTTAATCTTAAATGCGTAA
This sequence comes from Fukomys damarensis, assembly GCF_012274545.1. Classification (NCBI taxonomy): domain Eukaryota; kingdom Metazoa; phylum Chordata; class Mammalia; order Rodentia; family Bathyergidae; genus Fukomys; species Fukomys damarensis. The sequence continues at coordinate 62,191 of NW_022974814.1, read as the reverse complement.
TAATGTTCAGCATATTTCCATGTGCTTAATTTTCTTCGATATATCTTGTTTAAGTGGGTTGTTTTGCTCATTCTGTATTGAGTTATTACTTCTGGAAGTCAAATTTCTTATAGGTCCTGGAAACAAATTCTCTATCAGCTTTACTATTTGCACATATTTTGCCCCCATCAGTGATTTGTTTTCTCATTCTCCTAAAAGTATCTGCTCAAAAAAGGAAAAAATGGAAACAGAGTCTTTCTAAAAAGGGAAGGGTGAAGGGATTTTGTCTTTCACGAAGACAAAGTAAGAATACCAAAAATGCACAAAATAAACAGTGAGAAGAAACACAAAAATATGTTGAAAAGTGGATTAGAGTGTTTTCCAAAGCAAAGTATATCTGCAGTCACCAAGCAATAGATGGCATCTATAAAAGTCATAGAGCTAAAAAAATAATTAACATAAAAATAAATGCTCATTGCTTTGGCTAGAAAAATTCATTTAAGTATCAACCAGATTTCTTCTTCAGTAATTTGGATATTAAGTTTTCAAATGTATCTTTCTCTTCCTTTCTGTCTGACCCCTCTCTATCTCTTTGGCCTGTTCCCATTACCATTTGCAAAAGATCTGTCTCCCTAGCTCCTTTCATCTATATTTTATTTTTTATCTATAGTTTATTTTGCTACTGATTTATCCACTTATGTTTTGTGTGTCCATTATAAGAGAAACCATATAATCTTCAAACCTTTGTTTCTTATTTATTTCATTTAACAGGGTGTCAAATTACACCCATCTTCCTATAAGTTTATGATTCTTTATGGCAGAACAGTACTGCACTATGTTAAAACAGTTTATATGTTTTCATCCATTTATCTGTTGATGGACATATAGGATGCTTCCAAGATTTACCTAGTATGAGGAATGTGGCTACTACGTATTGCATGCATGTACAAATGAAAAACAAAAATTGAATAAAGTCACTTCTTAAATGGCTACAGAATCTATGATCTAATATAGAAACTAATTTTTGGTGAAATCAGAACAAGACAAGGTTGTTCACTATCACCACTCCTGTGCAATGTAGTTTTAGAAATATTAGCCACAGCAATTAGACAAGAGAAAGAAATAAATCAATAAAAATAGGAAAGGAAGATGTAAAACTCTCATTTTTTTGCTGGTGATATTATAGTCTACATAGAAGACCCAAAAAACTCCATCGAAAGATTTCTAAACTTCATTGACAGTTTCAGTAGAGTAGCTGGATACAAGGTAAACACTGAAAAAATAATGGCTTTCTTGTACACAAATAACTGACTCACTGAGAGTGAAATCAGGGAAACAATCCCTTTCACAATACCATCAAAAAAATGAAATGTCTAGGAATAAATCTAACAAGTGAAACAAAAATCATCTTCATTGAGAACTACAACACTCTGAAAAAAAGAGATTGCAGAAGATATATGATAATGGAAAGACTTCCCTTGTTCCTGGGTAGGAAGAACCAACATAATGAAAATGGCCATACTTTCAAAACTGCTATTCAGATTCAAAGCAATCCTTTTTGAAATCCCAACAGTATATTTCACAGAGCTAGAGAAAATAATCCAAAGTTTCTTTTGGAACAATGAGACACAGAATAGCAAAAGCAATTCTAGACAGCATAGACATGGCAGAGGATATCACAATCCCCATCTTGAAAACATACTACAAAGCCACTATGATAAAAACAGCATGACAATAGCAAAGAAACACACCTGAGGATCAGTGGAATAGATTAGAAGATGCAGAAATAACTCCAGATGTAGTCAGCTACCTCATCTTTGACAAAGGGGCCAACCATCCTCACTGGAGGAAAGATATCCTCTTTAATAAATGATGTTGGAAAAACTGGATTTCAACTTCCCCAAGATTAAAATGAGACCCTTATCTTTCACCATGCACTAAACTAAAATCCAAGTGGATCAAACTTTAATCCCAGGGGGATAAAAGGTCTAAATATTAAAACAAAAACATGAAACTTGCTGGAAGATAAGTTAGGTAGAACTCTTGAAGATATTGGCTTAGGAAAAGACTTTATGAACAAATCCTCAGTAGCACGGGAACTAGCACAAAGAATTAATAACTTGGACCTCATCTTTTTAAAAAGCTTCTGCACTGCATGAAAAAATCACCAACAGAACTAAGAGACCACCTACAATGTGTGAAGAAATTTTGCCAGCTGTTCCTCAGACCAAGGTCTACTATCTAGAATATATAAAGAACTAAAAAAGAAGCAGACCCCAAAATATAAAGACCTAAGTAAAATGTGCACCTGAAATTAATAGACATTTATCAGGCAAACACGTAAAAGCAGCAAATAAACTTATGAGAAAAAGTTCCACATCACCGGTCATTTGAGAGATGCAAATGAAAGCAACACGGAGATTCCACCTCACCCAGGAAGAATGGCTGCTCTGAAGAAATCAACCAATAGCAAATGCTGGTGGGATTTTGGGAAGAGAGGCACCCTTCATTGTTGATGAAAGTGTAGACTGGTGCGACCACTGAGGTAATCAATGTGGAGATCGCTAAAAAACTAGGATGAGAAGTCCCATGTGATTCAGCTATTTCTCTGCTCAGTATCTTCCAAAAATAATTTAAATAATCACGCCGCAATGTTATATGCACACCCATGCTTAGACAGGCACATTTTGTTAACAGTTAAAATTGGAAAAAGTCCAATTGCCCATCAACTGGAGACTAGATAAAGAAGATGTGGTTTTTCTATAAAGTAGAGTAGTACTCAGCCATAAAAAACAAAAAACTAGTTGTAGTTGTAACTGAGAGGATGCACATTGAGGCATCCTCTTAAGAAAAAATAATAATTCATACATATGTGAATATAAAATAGTTTTTGTGAAAGCTAAAGTTTTTGTGAAAAGCTAAAAGTGTAAATAAGAAACAAATTTATAATTGATATTGTGTTATAGGAAGAAAAAATCTAAAACAGTAGAAGTGGAGGGTAGTGGAATAAAAAGGGAAAAGAAAAAATATGTGTAAAAGAAAACTTGGAAGCAATGCTTGTAAACAGGGAAGAGTGGAGTGGGTGAAGGGAGGGCTGGGGAATGGGGAAAAGTAAGAACCAAGATAAGTCATGTAAAGATACAAGATCCCAATGATGAATGTGACTTTATTGTATACCTAAAATGTACCAGTAAACCTAATAAAGAGAAAAAATAAAAATAAAAGGTTCATTGAGTTTAAAGAGGATACAAATAATCATCTGACTGAAGAAAACAAGACTACACAAGTTATAAATGTCAAGTTTGATAACAAAATAACAACTATGAAAGAACTAAGCAGAAACCCAGGCTATAAAAATTCACTGGGTAACAGAATCAACCAGTGTGAGAAAGAAGTGTCAGATCTTGAAATAAAGGTTGAAATAATAAATCATGTTGAGGTAATCAATATCAATAGTAGACTAAAAACAAGAAGATATCATGGAAGCTGAATTTACCAGAAATTAAGTGACAGAAGAGAAACAACCTAAGAATTATTGGAGTAAAGGAAAGATTATAAGAGACTCAATGTATTAGGAACTTATCCGCTGAAATCATAGCAGAAGAATTTCCAAATGTAGGAAAATTATTCAATTTTAGATAAGTAGGGCTTATAGAATTCCAAATAATCATGAGCAGAAGAAATCTTCTTCATGACACATCATAGTCAAAATTCCAGAAATTTAGCCCAAGTAGAGAATATAAAAGATGTTAGAGGAAACAGCAAGCAACCAAAAGGTAAGCCTATCAGAATAATAACAAATTTCTTATCACATACTTTATTGGCCAGGAGAGCTTGGAGCAAACTTTTTCAAACCAGAAAATAAAACAACTGTTATTCAAGACTTCTATATTTTAACTGGTGAAGAAATAAAAACTTTCGATGTCAAAGAAATCCTAAGGAAATTCATAATTATAAAACCAACATTGCAGAAAATACCTCAGTGAAATCTAGATGGAGCACAGGAGGCCTCAAGCATGAAAAGCCCAAAGGAAAGTACGGTAATATATCTGACACGAAGAGGAGTTAAATTAAGGAAAAAAATAATGCAATCAATATTGGAAAAATCTCCAATATTGTGTGGCAGAATTCAGTAAGCCCTGAAAAGACTAACAGTGTTAATTTCTCAGTTAAAAAAGTGGCAAATTGGATTAAGGGAATAAACTCCAGCCACATGTTGTCTGCAAAGACACAAATCATCTAAAAAACCAAATAGAGTGAAAATGAAATTTTTTTCTTTTATTGAGTTTATTGGTACATTTTAGGGATACAGTACAGTTACATTCACTATTGGGATCTTGTACCTTTACATGACAGGTCTTGGTTCTCATTTTTTTTGAAAATGAAAATATTAAAAAGAGTACATCATGGGGAGGGGAGGAGGGCGTGAAGGGAGGGGAGGGGTAAGGGGAAAAAATGAGAATCAAGACTTGTCATGTAGAGGTACAAGATCCCAACAATGAATGTAACTGTACTGTATCCCTAAAATGTACCAATAAACTCAATTAAAGCAGAAAAAAAAGAGTACACCATGAATCTTGAGGCTGAAAGAAAGCAGATGCAACTATGCTATTCCAGACAAAGTATACTTCAAGCCAAAAATGAGGAGAGGAGCATAAGAAGGTCATTATACACTGGTAAGTGGAACTATTCAACAGGACAAGAGAACAATTGCAAATATATAATGTAGTTGTAAATATACCGAATGTTAGTGTAACCCGTTTTCTAAAACAAAAGCTATTGGACTAAAGAGACACATGTATAGCAAAAAATCATAGCAGGGACTTCTATAGCCATCTCACAAATAGGCAGGTCATCTAATCAATAAATCCACAAAGAAGTATCAGTGTTGGAGCATGGCACTGAATAAATGAATTTAGCGAAGATCTTTAAGGTTTTTTAAAT
>NW_022974814.1:31514-54816 GCF_012274545.1 Fukomys damarensis | reverse complement strand
CTGTCCTGTAAAGGTACAAGAGCCCAATAATGAATGTAACTGTACTGTTTCCCTAAAATGTACCAATAAAGTCAATGAGAAAAACAAAACAAAAAACAAATGAATCTATTCCAATAGGGAAAATACAAAAAAGAATCTTCACCTAGTTGGAAGGACTGGTTTCCTATTAGAATTGACGTGTGAGTTTCGAAGAACTAAAATGCTGCAGAAGCGGGAGTACGCCTCATCTCCGTTCAGTGTCTGTCCTTATGGTGTCAGGTTGCAGTAGGCAACGTTGCTGTCACTTGGACAAAATCAGTAACATTCACAATGGCAAAAATAGAGGTTTCATTAACTTGTTATTTGAGGGCACTCATTTCTTTTTTATTGAGTTTATTGGTACATTTTAGGGATACAGTACAGTTACGTTCATCATTGGGACCTTGTACCTCTACATGACAGGTCTTGGTTCTCATTTTTACCCCCTGTCCCTGCCCTCCCTTCACCACCTCCTCCCCTCTCCATTTACAAACACTTTATTTCCATCTTTTCATTTTCTCACATTATTTTCTTTTCCCTTATTACCTTTCCCCTACCCTTCCCACCTTCCCTACACCTTTAGCCCTTTTCTTCCCATTTCACAAAGTCAGTTATCTCATTAGGATCTTATGTACTATTACAGTTTGTTGAGGATATACTCCTACGTGAAATAAATAAGTCACACATGTGTAAATACCAAATAGTTTGTGTGGTGAGAACAAACTGAGGGCATTCATTTCATAGTTAACTAACTCCAGGCAGAAAAGGCACGGCGAGAGGGCCTGGCTGAAGTAGGTTTCTCAACCTGTGGCTGTCAAAAGGCAGCATGAGGGAAGGAAGGGGTAAAGGACAGTAACACACTCTTCCAGGCTACACGCTGTAAACCCATTCCCTCCGACCAGGCCCTACCTCTGAGCACATGAAAGTTTGAGGAGGACATTGGAGCTTTAAACCATAACATTCTGATCCAATCCTTATGTTTATGTTCATCTCATTAAGTGTATTTAGTTCAGCTCTAGGAGTTGCAAGTCTTAACAGTTGCAGCACTGCCCAAAAGTCCAAGTTCAAAATCTCTCCTGAGATTCAAGGCAAACTGTTAGATATAGGTGCTTAAAAAATCAAATAAATTTAAATACTTCCAATGTACGATGTCCCAGAGACACCATTCCCATCTCCAAAAGTAGGAATCAGCAGAATGAAAGGAAAAAGTCAAAGCAGGACAAGAATCCAGCAGGACAAATATTAAGTTCTGCATCTCCAAATCTAGCCTCTGGGGGACATCCTGGTAAGAGGTGACCTTCATAGGGCTTGGGCTGCTCTGCTCCTGTATCCTTGATGGTTGACACCCACACGGCCTCTGTCTCCTAGGCTGGCTGTACACATAGCCTGCAGGGTTTTTGCAGAACATTTCATGTTCTTGGCACCCCCGGCTCTGTGGGGTCTCCACTGTACTTGCAGATGTACTGTCCCAGCTTCCTCTGTTTCCTTTTATGGCCCACATTGCACAGTCATCCCAAATCTCTTTTAAAACCATGGCAGGAGCTTCAATGTTCTCTGTCTTGTAAGCGCTTGGTTTCTGTCAGGAGTATCACGATTTTTTTATCTTCCAGCTCCAGCTGTGGTAAATGAGAAGGATAAGATTCAGGGTCCTGACATACCATCAAAAAGTGTCCACACATCCCAGGAAGGAGCTGTGTGCACCAGAATGGCTCAGCTGCAGATGGACACCAGTCAGGGCCCTTCCCTAACCCCACAGAGACAGGCACACCTGCAACACTGAGCAACAGGCCCACCTAGAGAAGAGCTGCACAGGCAGAATCCTTTATCCAGAGTCCTGCCAACCATCTGTAAGTGCAGGCACATCCCGGGGAGCAGTTGTGTAGACCGGAGTAGCACAGCTGCAGGTGGATCCCAACTAGGGCCCAGTCCCCACCCCAGAGGCCCAGGCACACATGTATAAATTACCAAAGTTGGACGAATTCTAAAAGACCCAATATCAATGATCAATCAATGAAATTGAAAATGTGATTAAAATCTTTCCAAGGAAGAAAAGTCTGGATCCTGATGGCTTCACTGCTTGAATCCTACAAGACAATGAGAGAGGAACTACTGCTACTCCTGTTCAAACTCTTCAGTGAAACTGAAAGTGAAGCAATACTCCTGAATTCATTCCTGGAAGCATCACCTTGATCCCCAAAGCACAGATAGATCCAACGGAAAAAAAGAACTATAGGCCCATCTCACTAATGAACATAAATACAAAAATCCTTAATGAAATACTACAAATAGAATGCAGGAAATCATCAAGAAGATCACACACTGAGTGGGATTCACCTCAGGGATGCAGGGATGGTTCAGCATGTGCAAATCAGTAAATGTAATGCACTGTATTAATAGAGCCAAGGGTGAAAACCATATAATTATCTCAATCGATAGAGAGAAAGCATTTGACAAAATCAAAAACAAATTTATGATAAAAACCTTCTAAAAATTAGAATAGATGGTCTCTACCTCAATCTGATAAAAGCCATCTATGAAAAACCAACAGCCAATATCATACTAAATAGTTGAAAACTGAAATCCTTCACACTAAAATCAGGAACAAGACAAGGATGTCCACTATCACTACTCCTGTTCAATACAGTTTGGAAACATTAGGCACAGCCATTAGATATCAGAAAGAAATAAAAGGAATAAAGATAGTATTTGAAGAGGTCACCTTGTTTTTTTTATCTTTTTGAGTTTATTGGTACTTTTAAGTATACAGTACAGTTACATTCATCATTGGGATCTTGTACCCTTACATAACAGATCATGGTTCTCATTTTTCTTTTATTGTTCATTTCCCCCATATCCCTGCCCTCCTTTCACCTCCTCCATCCTCCCTTGTTTACAAAGACTTTGTTTACATTTTTCCTTTTCTCATATTTTTTTCTTGTCCCTTATTTCCTTTCATCTGCCCTTCCCAAAACTATTCTGTATTTACATGTGTGCCTTATTTATTTCATTTAAGAGTATGACCTCAATATGCATCCATTTTCCTGTGAATTACTCTGGTTTCTCATTCGTCATGGCTGAGTACTCCATTTTATAGAAAAAGCACATCTTCTTTATCCAGTTTCCAACTGATGGGCAAATGGGCTGTTTCCAAGTTTTAGCTATTACAAACTGTGACACTACATATGGATGCGCATGAGGTCAAATTGTTATTATTCATAGATGACATGATCGTCTATCTAGAAGAGCCCAGGAACTCCACTAAAAGCCTTCCAGACTTAATAGCAAAGTAGCTGGATACAAGATCAACAAACTAAAGTCAGTAGCTTTACTGTAAATGAGAAACAGATTTACTGAGAGAGAAATGGGACAAACAGTCCCTTTCACAATAGCATTAAAAAAATTGAAATACCTAGGAATCCACCTAGTGAAAGAAGTCAAAGACCTCTCCTCTGAAAACTACAACACTCTGAATAAAGAGATTGAAGAGGTATCAGAAAATGGAAGGGGGTGAAGGGAGGGCAGGGGTAAGGGGATAAAATGAGAATCAAGACGTCATGTAGAGGTACAAGATCCCAACAATGAATGTAACTGTACTGTATCCCTAAAATGTACCAATAAACTCAATTAAAGATGAAAAAAAAAGAAAAAGAAAATGGAAAGACATCCCTTGTTCCTGCGTAGGAAGAATGAACACAGTGAAAATGGCCATACTTCCAAAACTGCTATAAGTAAAGAATGTGAAACTAGAGACATTTATAGCTAAATGGATGCACACTGAGGTGACAGTCTTAAGTGATATAAATAGGACATACGTATGTGTAAATACCAAATAGTTTCTCCAGTGTGAGACCATGAAAGTGCAAATAAGGACTAAAAGATATACTATACAATGTGAAATATGAAAAAAGATACAAAGAGGAAGAGGAAAGGGGCAGGGAAAGGAAAGATGGGAATGGAATTAACATGAGAAAAAGAAAAAGGAAACAAAGTCTTAGTAGACACGGAGGGGTGGAGGGGTTGAAGGGAGGACAGGGGAGTGGGGAAAAATAAGAATCAAGATGGATCACGTAAAGGTGCAAATTATTAACGATGAATGTCATCACATTGTACATCTCAAGTGCACCAATAAAATTAAATAGTTAAAAAATAAGAAATATAAACTCCTTTATCACAGTATAGGCAAACACAGAGGATATTATGATGTCATAGAAAGCAAACACTGAAAGAGTGCATTAAGTCACACGTGGAATATGAAATAGTCAAACTCATTGGAGTAAGAGAAGTATAAGGGTTAACAGAGCCTGCAGCATGAAAGAAATAAAAAACAGTATAAAGTAACCTCATCCCTTGTAATTATTGGTGCAGCTGAAGTGTTTGGATACAAAAAGCAAAAGATTTCCACATTCTGTTGTATGGCATGAAGCCACAGTAAAGATGATTGCAGTGTATCCCGATGCTTGCTAAAAGCACCGTATTGCATAACTGCAGTACACTAAAAGATTAAATACTTTAACGATAAAAATAAACCACAGAAGAAAAATGTTGATATTTTGAGGTGTTAATAAGCCTAATTGTGATGATCATTTGATACTTAACATTTATCCAAATATCAAATTCTATGCCTAAACATGTGGATACTTTTTTGACAATTCTACCTCAATAGTGCAGAAAAACATTTTTATATATTTCATTTCTGCCCAGACTGGATTTTTGTTTGTTGGTGATGTGACCTCAAATTGTTAATTGATGATAATTTCCTCGAGGTCTGTCTGGGGAAATAGTGTTCTAGACCATTTTTATTCTTGTGACATCTCAGTGCATCGCCTACCCTCAGAATCCTGCTTAGGTCTCATTGGGTTTAATTAAGGAAAAGTCTCCCATTGAGACAGAGCAACTGAATGATTCAACAATATGCACTGTGATTCAAATACAGATAAAGTGTCCAAAGTCTTGGCCCTTACCTCGGGAATGTTTGTTTATACTATTAGTCATATAACACTTATCTTAGCAATAAACATGATATATTTAAGGTAAGATAGAACAGTGATTCATTTTTTCTTGATTATTTAGTTAGTCCTAAATTGAAACATGGTGTATGAAGTCTGGCCACTGTACTTGATTGGAAATCCAAATATTTGGAAGCCTAGATCATTGTTTTTTTGTAAAAATTCCAAATATATGTCTCAGGTATTCATGATTCCTTTTCCACAAAATTTACTTAACTTATTAAAACTTAAAATGATTATTTAGCAATTTTTTGCTTTAAGGAAAAGATTTGCCAAAAGATCTGGGTCTCTGTGTAATAGATTCTGATTGATTGAGGTTGCAGAATGTTGCTGCTATTAGTTTAAAAGTAATGTTCGTAATGTCTGATGAATCAACCTTCCTGCAAGCATGGAAATAATTGGTCATTGGAAACATTCCAAGGTGAGGTGATGGTGCCGTAATTATTTTGTTTTCTGCATGTGGATAAATGGCATTAGTGCATGAAGCTGTTATGTTAGAATCCAGGAGAAGCATCAAAGTACCAAATGGGGAACAAATGACTCTGTCCTTTGGCAGGTAACCCAGGAAGGTTATGTACTGTGCTTCTAAGGGAGGCTTTGCACTGTGTACACTGATCACATAGGTACTCACAGTCTTTAAAGAGTTTTACATCATACTGGTAGTTACGTGGCAGGATCCTTCATTATTGCTAAGATCTGTGTATACTGATTCCAACATTGAATATTTCTCTTGCATATTTCAAAATTATAAAATTGTAGAATAAATATTCCTCCTCCAGTAATCAGTGCTTTTACAAACTAATTGCATGTGTCACCATTTGGGAGACTTTTGATGAGCTGGTGCTTGTCAATATATTGATAGAACCAATGGAGCTGTCGTCTGAACTTGGTTTGGAATGTTAAAAATGAAAATAGGACTTGGCATCTGTAGAAGTTAAAGAGAGACTCTGGAGAACATAATGTAATGTGTGCTCGAGTCAGCCAGCTCCTGGATTAATTCCAAAGAATGTTGTTCAGTTAAGAGGAGAACTCAAACTGACTTTGGACTTAAGTGATGGAGTTCATATATCGCATGCAGAGAATTGTGTTTGGATGCTTGCTAGAAGAGATGTGGAGTCAACAGTAGAATTTTTAAACATGAAGACTTACTGTGTGAATTTTCTAACAGAAGGCTGCACTATAGGAAGGAAAATAGGGATGTAGGAAATGGAGAGGAAGCCTGAAAGACCAGTGTTAGGAGTGAAAAAGATGATTAAATGAATATCAGTAGCAGAGACAGGGCTAGAGTTTTAGAGAGATATGTTCCATGCCTGCAAAGAGGGAGCAGAGCATAAATAATAAATCAGATTGAAGTGTCAGTAGAGATTTAGACACTCTCACTTCTATAATTATTTAAAAGAGAATATTGTAGTAGTGACGATAATTCCCCTTGCAGTAGTTTTCTTTCTCTGCTTGCAATGTTCCTGTTTCTCTTCTTTCATCATTTCTCCCAGTGTCCTCCTTTCTTTTCTCTTCTCCTCTCCTCCTTTTCCCTCTCATCTCCTCCCATTTCCTTCTCTCTAAACTACTTTTGTGTATTTATTTATTGTACCCTTTTTTATATTCTTAAATATTTTAAAATTGTCCAAAGTGTCACTCCCAGATTTCCCTTTGCTGAGAAGTTTCTTTCATCCCAAGAATGTAGAAATTACATTTACTTTGTTATCAAGAAGTAAATATAAAAGACCTCACTGTTGTGTTAAATTAAATATTTAATCCATCTTTTTTTTCTTTATGATGGTAGCACTGTGAGCATCTCCATTAACTTCCAGGCACAAAGTTGGTTGTGCGAGACTCATTTTTCTTTCACACACCATATTTGCTAAGAGGTCTCTGATTTTTTATTTCTCCCAAGATTATTCTGTAACAACCCTAGAGTTAGGCTCTAAATTTGAATAATTATAAAAGTGAAAGTTCAGAAACAAAGTATTTATAATGTTCCTATAAGGAATGAATAAGCATCCTAAAATTTCCTAAAACTACTAGTAATTCTTTTTGCAGGCAATTCTTTTTGAGGATTGATAAGAGGACACACAGAAGGAAGTATGGAAGAAAGGAAAAATGTGACTGAGTTCGTGCTCCTGGGGCTCACTCAGAGCCTGCAGGGTCAGAAGATATTATTTGCTCTGTTTTTGGTGATCTATGTGGTGACCATGGCAGGCAACCTACTCATTGTCGTGACTGTGGTGCTCAGCCCAACACTGGATTCTCCAATGTACTTCTTTCTCGGCTATTTATCATTCATCGATGCTGTTTATTCCACTACAGTTACTCCAAATATGATTATAGATTTACTCTATGAGAAGAAAACCATTTCCTTCAAAGCTTGCATGACACAGCTTTCTGTAGGTCACTTGTTTGGTGGTGCTGAGATTATGCTCCTGGTGGTGATGGCCTATGACCGCTATGTGGCCATCTGCAAACCCCTGCATTATCTGACCATCATGAACCCACGGGTGTGTGTTCAGTTGTTGGTGTTAGCCTGGGTTGTAGGTTTTGTGCATGCTGTACCACACGTTCTCTTTGTTTACAACCTTCCCTTCTGCGGCCCCAATGTCATTGACCACTTCATCTGTGACATGTACCCCTTACTGAAACTCGCCTGCACGGACACCTATGTCGTTAGCCTCACAGTGCTGGCCAATGACGGGGTGATCTCCGTGGCCATCTTCACAATCTTGCTCATCTCCTACGGGGTCATTCTGCACTCCCTGAAGAACCTGAGCCAGGAAGGGAGGGGCAAGGCCTTGTCCACCTGTGGCTCCCACATCACCGTGGTGGTCCTCTTCTTTGTTCCTTGTATTTTCATGTATGTGAGACCTCCCTCTACCTTGCCAATTGATAAATCCTTGACTGTGTTTTACACCGTTGTGACCCCGATGTTGAACCCCCTCATCTATACTCTGAGAAATGCAGAGATGAAAAGTGCCATGAAGAAGCTCTGGACTAGAAAACAAAATTGAGGTTATTTCATTTACGTTCATTGAAGAGTTGATTCTTCCAAGATAATCATGTGATTACTGCAGTATACTAAATTTCCTTCAGGTTTAATGACTGAGTGATGGAAAATATGAAAAATAATCTGCATATATTTTTGAAACAAATAGAATCTTTAGAAAAATATATATTTCTTTTTGGTATGAAATGATTCGAGACTATAAATTTACATGCCATAATTAATGCTGTAAACTTATTGTAATTAATGAGAGTTTTTCATGGTTCTTACAGAAAAGTCACTCTTTTTCAGAATAATAGGGAAACCCAAAATATGCAAAAAAGCAAAGTAAAAGATAAATGATAGGAAGCAGGGACATGGTTGATTCTCAAATGGGAAGAACAAGATGTGGAGGAGGGTGGTGCAGGGCAGAGGCATGGATAAAAAGCAATGAAGATGTGTTACTTACGTGCACCACCTCCACTCAAGGAATGTAAGCAAGATATATTGCAATTGTGTACTAATAAAGTTTAAAAACATAAAAAGGAATTACTAATGTTTATGACACATTTTGCCAAAATAAAATTGTATATAAATGTACAGTTTATCCTCTTTTAAAAATTTGGAAAACATTGGTGGATCATATGTGTATTTGCAGTGTATGTTATTTTTGTTTTGTAAGGCTTTAAATATATAATTTTAAAATATTGCTTAGCATGTTATTCTTGAAGAGTAATATACTGTATTTTAAATATAATCATAATGAGGCTAAAAATTTAAAAAGCAGAAGACAGTACTAATGGTGACAGTGCAAGTGTTTATCCATCTTATGATAAGATCAGTGGAATTATCCTCTAAACATTGCTGAGAATATTAAAAATTAAAAGATGGTTCTGCATCCAAAGGAGTTAAATAAGTGACTTCTGAGCCCAGAGTGTAATAGTTAAGCAAACATTTCTATAAACTCCTAGGCATGATGGGTCAAAAAAGAAGAGAAGCTAAGTTCACCTTTGGGCTTACTAAAGGGAGAAGTTTGTTTAAGAAGAGATAAAAATTGATGTGGGCTCTTCCTTGAAAGAGATGTGGATGAAAAGATAGATCTCACCAAATATGCAGATGTGATGCATAAATATGACCACAAAACGTTCACAAGGCAGGAAAGCTGACGTAGGAAAGGGTAAGGAAACTTGGAATAGCAGCATCCTGGAGAGGGTGCAGTCAGCTGTATGAGCGGAGACATGGAAGATAATTTTTAAAAAAAGATGATCCGTATTTGTGCAGAGCAAGGGAGCAGACTTCAGGAAGTGAGACTGATGTATACGTTAACCAAGACTTAAAGAATTTTATTTCGATGTTTATTTTCCTGGAAACTGGGCTAGTGAAGGTTGGTCCTATTAAGGTATAACTTTGTTTGCTCCTCTCCCCTCATCCCCTCCTCTTTCTTCTCCGTCCTGTCCTTCCTCCCTGCCCATCTATCTCCTCAACTTGGATCCCCTCCTTCTGCTAGTGTAACGTTTGAACATCACCCTTGCTTCGTTCTGCATCAACACCTCCCATGTGGACCATGCTTTAATCAAACATGTGCACCTCCATCTTCCCATTGCTCATACACCCACAGACGGACATTTACAACTGCATCTGTATGTCTCTTTATATTTGTTTTGTAACATTATCATGTTACATATTGTTTTAGGCTTATTTCTTTCCTACTCTACTGCAACTTGTGGAAATGTCTCCTGGAGTACTTAAGTAACTAATTATTTAATTGGCTACTTTTGATTTAATAGGCTTTATATTCTATTCAGTCATATCTTTTTTAGAATTCACCTTAATATTTTTTACCTTTTTGTTTAAGGCCCTTAAATAATGCCACAAAACCATAGTATGAACATGTTATTGTGTAGTAGAAATTCAATTCTTCTGACATTTATTCCCAAGCGTATAATTGCTGTGGTGAAAGGTATATGTATTTTTACTTCCCATAGAGACTGAGATATTGTACTGCAAAACGTATGAAATTCAAATTGCAAGAAAATATTCTTTTCATTTTAACTACCTTTAAAGCTTTATCAATTTTTAAATCTGATGTACATGAAAATGATTTCTATTTTTCTGTTTGTTGATGAATTTAGCATTTTGTAATATCATATTTTGATCAGTGACTGCACTTTTTAAGTTGCATGTTTATAATTTGTTCACTGTGCTACTGCCTTGTGCTTTTTAAATTAATTTCTCAAAGTTTTTCTATTTCAGGTGCAATCTCTGCTTATAGTCTCTAAAATGTAAATCCTTTATTTAAATTACTTTTATCTAGTTATTTATTGTACTAATTCCTACATTGCTAAATTATTTCAAAATTTTCAAATTCATTATTTTGAAATTTCTCTTGTTAGTTGGGAAAATTCTTCTAATGTATAAAATCATCTCTATTTCATTATCTTTTAGTATATACAAAGTAAATTTTCTTGTCAGTTTACATTAAATCTTTAATATATTTTTATATTTGATTTTGGAATTATCTATACGCACAATATCATTAGCTACCAGATAAACAACTAGTTTTGGCAGGTTACTTCTTCTTTCACGAACAGTTGTTATCCTGAGTGTCCCTAATTATTTATTTCTGATTTACATTGCCATTAGCCTGGTATATCATGGAAGTTGTGGTCATGCTTCAAATTTGCATCATCTCTTTCAGCGATGGAGCATAATAAACCATAATGCCTATTTATAGGATGAACAGCAAGTTATCCTAAAATTTCTTGGCTCACTAGTAATAAATTTTGTGCATATAATCTTATTCTGAACAGTGATAGGAGAAGGACACATGGAACAAAGGAACCACGTGACTGAGATTGTGCTCTTGGGGCTCGCTCAGAGCCCACAGAAAATATTATTTGCTGTGTTCTTGCTGGTCTATGTGGTGACAATGGCAGGCAACCTACTCATTATGGTGACTGTGGTGCTCAGCCCAGCCTTGGGTTCTCCAATGTACTTCTTTCCTGGCTACTTATCAGTTATGGATGCTGTTTATTCTAACAAAGTTACTCCAAATATGATGATGGACCTACTTCATGTGAAGAAATCCATTTCCTTCAAAGCTTATACGACTCAGCATTTTTTTTTTTTTTTAGAACAGCTGTTTTTATTTGGTGGTGCTGAGATTTTGCTCCTGGCAGCTTGGCCTGAGATTGAGCTCTTATAAAACCGAGACCACTGAGGCTTCTGCTTACATTGCTAGGCCTTCCTGTGTGAACCAGGCTATGTACACCATAGTGAGTGATATGTAAAGCTGAAAGTCATCAGGAAGTGTGGGGGAGATCCCAGATAGCTGGATATGCCAGGAACACAGACTGTCCTGCAAGAAAGCTGTAAGCCCAGCCCAAGAGGGAGGTCATGTGGGCAGCAAATTGCAAGGCCATAGGAGCAGTATTTCCCAAATCCTATGGAGCTTATGCATCAGTAACATGTGCCCCAGATGATACATATGGGAGTGCAGAACTTCATATTTGTTTCTGCTAGATTTCAGTCTTTTTTGGTCAGATTCATTTCATTCTTCCTATTCCTGTCTTTTGGAATGGGCTTGTTAGGTCTGAGATGTTGCATGCTGAAAGGACTATACTTTCTTTTGGATTTTTTCAGGGTTCACAGCTAATGGTTTGCCTTGAGTCTCAGAAGAAATTTTGGATTTGGTCACCAATGCTGGAATGGTCAAGGCCAGGAACTTTTAGATATGGACTAAATATACTTAATGAAATGAACCCTTCCCATTTGAGGGCTCATGCTGAGTGTTATGGTTCAGCTCTATGGTGTTTCACAAAAAAAACTCATGTGTTTAGATTATAGGGGTGGTTCACTGGGGGTAAGGGAAGGGCGTGTTGTTGTATTTGGCCACTCCCTTCCCTAAGTGTGCTTGCTGGCTGACATGGGTTGAGGAGCTCAAATCTGCCACATCCTTGCATCAAACCTTTTCCATCTGGAACCAGCTGAGCATGAAAGGAATACTCTCAGGTCATGAGTTCATTAAACTTCTACACCTTAATGTTCAGATGCCATATATTCTAAGGAACAACAAAGCTAATACAACATGACACCTTAAGCATAAATACCAGCTATGAACATTCTCCAGCTTTGAATTTGATTTTTTCAAAAATCCTTTTGGTAATGTGCAGATTTACTCTATAGCTTTTTAATATCATTACTATTTAAAAAAATAATTCATTACAATTTTTACAACTTTTACAAATTCAGGAGAAGTAGACTCTTCTGAACAGCTTTTATCCCATGAACAATACCAATAGCACAAAGAAATGAGTCTTCCAAGGAAATTTTTAATGCTTCTCTGATTTTGTCTGTGACTTAATGACTACTCAAAAGTGTATTATCTAATCTTCATGTGTTTGCAAAGTTTTTGTGATTTATTTTGCTGTTGACTTCTAATTTTATTTCTCTTTAATTCAATAATATGCAGAGAATCATATTTCAATCGTTAAAAATTTATTTAAGCATGTTTATGGCCTAAGAGACAGTCTATTTAGAGAAAGTACCATGTTCTTCTTAGAAATGTATATTCTTTTGTTGGTTGAAACACCTATAGGTGTCTGCTAAATGCATTTGTTTGATACTATGCTTTATCTATAATATTTCTTTGTTGATTTTTCTCTAGATGACCTCTTTATGAGAGAGAATATAGAGATTCCCTGCTATGATTGTTGGTATTTATGTCCTTTTTAGTTGCTTCTGCTTTATGAAATGAGTTGCACTAATATTTGGTCCCTATATATTTACAATTGTTTTATTGTCTTGTTCAATTGCTCCCTTTTACTGATGTGTAGTGACTTTCTTTGTCTTTTCTGATCAGCTTTGGTTTGAAGTCCACTTTGTCACAAAATAGCATAGCAGCTTCTGCTTTTCTTAGTCTCAGTTGCATGGTGTATCATGTTATATACTTATATATACATATATATGTATTCATATTTTATAGCTCCTGAAGGAAAGAAGGAAGCACATATTTATATATTATTTCCTATTTCATTATTTCAATATCTGTCACAACAAACATTGATTCTGAAAAAGGAATAACTTTATGTAAGAAACATAAGGTAATCATTCATTAATTAAGAAATTTACAGTATTAACTATGACACATCATCAATAGCAACATTTTATACTAAATACCATATTTTATTCTAAGAAGTTCTAGTAGGAAAATGTATGTTGATTGGGAGAATTCACATAATAATGCTATCCATTGTATACAGATATTAAACCTCATTGAAAATTGAATATAATGAAATAACCACCTGTGACTTCCCCTAGAAAAGCAACAGTTCCTTGAACATAAAGCATACATTTCTCTGCTCTCTCATTTGTGCTGTTTCCTAGTCCAAAGTCTTCTCATGGCATTTTTCATCTCCGTGTTTCTCAGAGTATAGATGAGGGGGTTCAGCATTGGGGTCATAACAGTGTTGAACACAGTCAAGCATTTATCAATGGGCAAGGTAGAGGGAGGTCTCACATACATGACAATGCAAGGTACAAAGAAGAGGACCACCACGGTGATGTGGGAGCCACAGGTGGACAAGGCCTTGCGCCTCCCTTCCTGGCTCACATTCTTCAGGGTGTGCAGAATGACCCCGTAGGAGATGAGCAAGAGTGAAAAGATGACCACGCAGATCGTCCCATCATTGGTCACCACTGTGAGGCCAATAATGTAGGTGTCCATGCAGGTGAGTTTCAGTAAGGGGTACATGTCACAGATGAAGTGGTCGATGGCATTGGGGCCACAGAAGGGAAGGTTGTAAACAAAAAGAATGTGAAGCACAGCATGCACAAAACCCCCAACCCAGGCTAACACCAACAACTGAACACACATGCGTCGGTTCATGATGGTCAGATAATGCAGGGGTTTGCAGATGGCCACATAGCGGTCATAGGCCATGACAACCACAAGCAAAATCTCAGCACCACCAAAGAAATGTTCTGAAAAAAGCTGAGTCATACAAGCTTCGAAGGAAATGGTTTTCTTCTCATGGAGTAGGTCCTTCATCGTATGCGGAGTAACTGTGCTAGAGTAAACAACATCCATAAATGATAAGTAGCCAAGAAAGAAGTACATTGGAGAATCCAGTGCTGGGCTGAGCACCACAGTCACGACAATGAGTAGGTTGCCTGCCACTGTCACCATGTAGACCAGCAAGAACACAGCAAATAATATTTTTTGACCCTGCAGGCTCTGAGTGAGTCCCAAGAGCACGAACTCAGTGACGTTGTTCCTTTGTTCCATGTGTCCTTCCCCTATCATGGCTCAGAGCAAAGTTGTCTGCAAATAGAATTATTAACAGTGACCTCATTAAATTTTAGGATAATTTGTTCATTCATTTTATAAACAGGCATTATGACATCATATTTTACAACTATCAGAGACTATAACAATATAAGACTGATGAAAGCATTGTGCTCAACCTTAGTGATTTTGTACAGGGTTAGTGTCTAAAAGAAACTAGAAACATGGAGAAATGACTGATTGTAAAGAAAAAATGACTCTGCTGCAACTAGTTTTTCAAAATGCAAGCTAATAATTTTAACATATAAATAACACCATAAAATGAATTAGTATTAAATATTTTATATGAAAGTACAAGATATACACATTTCAAGTAATAGAGACGAGGCAGAAGAATCTGATGAACTATATAAGAAGCTCAAACAAATTTAGAATTTCATAAGTTTTTAACAGTGTAGGTAATGATACTTTAAAAAACAGACAAATATAGTTTGGGAAAGAACTTAAAAGTAAATGACATAAAAAGAGCAACCGAAATATAAATAACATCTTTAAGAAATTAAGAGAAGACAAATCAATAGCAAATTGAGCCAATAATATGAACGTGGAAGTAAAGGAAAAATCCACCTAAAATGACCATAAGCATAGGGTAGGGTGCTGAAGTTCTCCTGTAAACAAAAAAGGCAAAATGAAGAAAACTTCAGCTATTTCACAGATGTCATACATTAAAATGGATACATTTAAAAGTTTTAGTAAGATTGACCAGAGTATTTTATCATACTGAGATTTAAAATTTTTTTGGTTTTGGAAGTAAACTTGCATAAATATTTTACCAGAACCACTTCACTTTTGGGAATGTGTTGCATAGATATTAAAGCCATAGTACAAAGGACATCTGTACAGTAGGTCTTTGGGCATTGTTTTTACTGCCCTTAAACACAAGCAAAATAAATTTAAGGTGAATTCCATTAAAGGAATGATTGAATGAACATGAAACCTGTTAAGTTGAAAGCAGACATTTAAAAGAACTAATTACAAATATATCACAACCGTATTCAGAGAATTTCCATGAGTTACTGTGGAATAAGAAAGAAATAAGCACAAAACTACATAAAACATGGTATTATTGTCAGATAAAAATGACACCATAAATGTATCCACTTGTAAATGTATGTGATCACAGGAGCATAGAGAATATAGAAAGACACATGATTTTTCATTCATTAATTTTATTGGTGCATTTTAGCTACATAATATGATGACATTCATCATTGGACCTTTACATGATATATCGTTGTTCTTATTTTTCCCCCTTCCCCTCCCTGTCTGCAATCTCCCCACCTTCCCTATTACAGACTCTTTCAATTTTCCCTTTTCTTGTATTCATTCCTTTCCACTTTAGCTCTTTTCTCCCTATTTCATATTATCTATTATATACTTTGATCTTCATTTACTCTTTTAATTTATCACACCAGAAAAACTATTCAGTATTTACATGTGTCCTATTTATTTCACTTAAGAGTATGGCCTCAATGTGGTACAAACTATTCAGTATTTACATGTGTCCTATTTATTTCACTTAAGAGTATGGCCTCAATGTGCAGGAAGGTCCCATGTTTTCTTGTGGACGAGGTTGACATTTGTGGTGTTTATGCAGGTGACAGCTAGGGAGAATTCAAACTGAGAGAGGAGAAAAGAAAACAAAATAGAAGAGGGGGGAGAGAGGTGAGGAGAGGAGGGAAAGGAGAGAGAGAGGGGACGTGAGGGATAAGGTTGAGAGAGGGGAGGAAAGGGGTGGAAAAGGGAAGATGAGAAAGGAGAGACGAGAGAAAGCAGAGCAGTAACAGATGAAGAGACAGAAAGGAAAATTTAACAAAAAAAGAAAACATCACTATAAATAGGATCAATATCCACTAGCCCACTTTCCTCCTGAAATAATCCTAGTAATGCCAATTGCTCTCTAAGTCTCTCCTAATAGTTTCTTCAGGCTGATTCCATAAATTCTGCCCTGCTTCCTCTCAATAATGTAGATTATCTGTCTTCATATGTCCCATGCCTATTCTCATGCAGTAGATTTCATTCTCTCTCTCTCTTTTTTGGTGGTACCTGGGATTGAACTCGGGTCCTTGTGCTTGCAAGGCAGGCCACTGAACCACTGAGCTAAATCCCCAGCCCTGATTTCATTGTCTTTATAACTCTTAAGAACACTCCTCCTCCAATTTCTCCTTCTATTTCCTATACCAACAATTTTCCCCTTCCCACACACTATTCTATCAGCACATTTATGTAACATTTCTCCAAGTTCAAACACTACGTCACTTTTAAGCAATCACCCACACTCAATTACATGACCTTCTTGTACAATATCTTCCTATTTATGAAGTCCAGTGGTCAACTGGAGACCTCTTCTATCTGACCCACTAGTATGATTCACTAAAATAAAAGCTTGCTCACACAAGTGTCGCTCTTTGGCCTTCTACAGGTGCTGCATCACTTAATTTTTAAGAATCTGAACAGTGCTTAGGAGAGGAGTCCCTCGATTATATCTAGACTCTAAAGTCTCAAACAGTCACACATTAAATTAGTTTGTAAGAACACTGATGTTAGAGAAGGTAAATTTATACTTCTGTGCATGTGTAACGTAAAGCCTATTTCAGAATCTTACACATGAATACGTTTTCCTGGGGTTTTATGATATAAAAATAATCAAGAAGAGTATTAAAGACTGGGATCAATGTTCACATATTTTAGCAAGCACAAAGCACCTCCTAATGTAACTCATTTTCAGAATCACATGAAGCTTTCAAAAGATTGAGTTTTTATATAGCCAAAGTACTGTACTTACACCATGTCCAGCTAGTTCAAAATCTTACAAATAAAAATACTCCTCTGGGTTACCTGCACGAGGGGGCAATCCTTAGTCCTTCCGTTCAAGTTCTAGATTTTTGGGCGCTCTCCTTGGTCCTGACGGTTAACCACTCACGACCCCACCGCATCTCTAGGAGAATAGAGAACAAGTCACGCACACACACCACCACGTCACCTTGAGATGTTTCCATTGACCAATATCCCCCACACTTGAAGCAGGTCGATTCATCAAATTTTCCAAAAAACATTACTCTTTCATTTTTTGTCAATATCAAGAATGCCCTGTAACATCAAGAAATTTGAATCTTGATTATAAACAAAGAATATCCATAACTGCACTGTTTGCAAAATTTGTTATAATAATAAACAAATATTAACAAAGCATTTTAGGGTTAAAAACCCTGAATTTCATTCAAGAAAGAATCATGAATTTTAAGACACATATTTGCAATTTGTGTTTTTTTTAAAACAGAAAATGAAATAATGAAAAAGCCTTTAAAACGTTTTGATTCTCTGTCAGGTATACTGGCCTGAGTACATGCAGCATGCTTGAATTTAATGCTGATTAAAGGATGGGAGGAAAATCCCTATCCTACCATGCTTTGAGTCCACCATTTCATTTCCTAAGAAATCAGTCACGTGAAGACTAGTACAGACAGGTTCACTGAGGCAGGGCCAAAGGTCCGTTGACGCTTTGTGTGTATTGGGACCACAGCACATGCTGCTGAACCATTTAGTCATCACATCTCAAAAGCAGTGTTTCCTTTAATTAAACTCACTGGGGCCTTATTCATAATGCTAAGGATAGTCTAGGCACCTCCAGAGAGGCCAGAAGAATAATAGTGTACAAAGAGTTTTACAGTATCACACTCTCTGGAGGAAATGACATAATTAAACAACTTGGGGTAAAATCACCATGTCTTGGCAGCAATGAAATATGAAACAATGCTCTTTCTAAAATCATAAACTACGGGTGTAAGAACATGGAGGATGTAATGATAGAAATATATATACATGTAGGAAAATCCCAATATTGCATAAAATTAAGAACTTCTGAAAAGTACTATGTCTTGAAAAAACTTATGATTTACACATAGATGAATTTGGTGAGTAGAATATTGAACTTATGCCTTTTCAGATGACATCCGAATTCACAATCAAAGATGAAGACATTGATTTCAGAACAAGTCATAAAAACTTAAGTCAAATAAAGCCTGATAAAGCCTTGTTTACCCCTAAAAAATAAAATCTTGTGTATCACATAGTTTCAAAGAGGCCAATTATTGGAAAGTATATTAGAACAGAAAAGGGCAAAGAGAAAATACACACACACACACACACACACACAAATCAAATAGCAGATGTGCTATAGGACTATGTGTATTAGGGTGTGGAAACTTCAAAATTCTGACAGTAGGCTGCACTTTTAGAGATGCTTTGAGGATAATAGTTTCATAGAAAAGGATTTGCAAACCACACCATGGTGTGCTCACCTATATTTATAGCAACACAGTGTGTAATAACTAAAACTTGGAAACAGCCCAAGTGCCCATCAAGTGGAGATTGGATAAAGAAGATGTGTTTTTTTAAATGAAATGGAGTACTACTCAGCCAAAAAGTGTAAGAAACTAGACAGTTATAGCTAAATGGATTCACACTGAGGCCATATTCTTAAGTGAAATAAATGGGACACACACATGTAAATACTGAATAGTTTTTTTGGTGTGAGAAACAGTGTAAATGATGAACAAAATGTATAATGATGTGAAACAGGAAGAAAATATCTAGATGGGAGGGGGAAATTGGAGGGGTAGGGGAAAGGAAAGAAGGGAAAGGAACAAATATGAGAAAAGGAAAATATGGAAACAAAATCTTTGTAAATGTAGAAGTATGGAGGGGTTGAAGGGAGGGCAGGGGAACTGAGAAAATATAAGAACCAACATATATCATGTAATGGTACAAATTCCCAAAGATAAATCTCATCATAGTGTATACCTAAAATGGATTAATAAATTTAATGTATAACCAAAAAGATTTACAGAAACTTATCTTCTGGGGAAGATATCATAAATGAATACCTTGGGGCCAAATCCTCAAAAAAGCAGTATCAAATGAAATAAACATTCTAATTAAAATCATGGCCAGTATCTGGAAGGGAGGCTACTACAAGAGACGCTTAGGATCAAAATATATTCTATGGATCTATGAAAATATCATCAAAGCCCAACTTTTTGTAGAATTAATGAGTGCTATTGAAATGTAAATTTTAAAAGTGACCTTTAATATAGATGAGTTTGGTGAATGCACCGTGTAGCTCATGTCTTTTCAGTGGACATCTGAACTCACAGCGAGCCGATGAAGAGAATTAGTTCTTGGCTTTTCTTACTAGTGAGGGCTTTGAGTGCTGAGCCAGCCTCATTTTGGTCGATCTGCTCAGGTCTGCTTCTCGTGCATTCAGGCTTCTGAGGGGTTACGGTCCCAGTATCAAGTCCACTTCGTGGATGCAATCGACACATGTCTGTTTGGGGCCTAAAATTGTTCAGAATAATCCATGATGATCTTTATCATTTCTCAGGTTTATATTGTACTATGTGTTCTTGCTCTTCTCATTTTATTTAGTGAAGTTTTCTCCTCTTTACTTAAATTATCTAAGGACCAGTCAATTTTGTTCTGTCCTCTAAGAGGCCAACTTTTTGATTCTTGATTTTTTTCTGTTGTTTTCTATCAAGTACTTGGTTTGTCACTGTGCTAATCCATATTATTCTTTTTGTCTGCTAACTTGGAGATGATTTTTTCTTTCTCTATTTCCTTTTGTGTAAAATCTGCTTATTTTGTGAGATCTTTATTCTTTTTAAAAATGTCAGTTTTTATTAGAGTAAACTTCCTTCTCTGTAAACCTTTCCAGTGTTCTATGTATCTGGAAAAAAGGGAAAGTAAAAACAAAATCAGAAAATCATAAAACAGTATCAAGAAAGGAAGAAATCAATGAAAAAGGAAAAAGTGAAGCAAGTATATCAATAGATGTTTTCAAATAAAAACATAAAAATGGCCAACAGGTACATGAAACAGTTCTCAATTTGAATAAGTATCAGAAAAATACAAATCCAAAGTCCTGAAATATATCACCTCACATCTGTTAGAATGGCTACTATGGAACATATTCTAGATAACAAATGTCAGTGAGGAAGCAGAGAAAGGACTGCCTTGTGCACTCTTGTTGGAACTCTCAGGTGGGACAGTGACTTCAGAAGACAGTATGGAGAGTCCTCAAAAAACAAGAGTAGAATGACCATATCATTTAGGAATCCTACTTCTGCATAGTCATTAAACGGCCCCTAAAAGTATCATGTGTAGATCTGCACATCTGCGTTCATAGAAAACCAACACATGAAAACAGAAATGTCTATCACTCAATAATGGATAACTGGAGGGACACGTATGTAATGTGCATATAACTATAATCCAATTATACTATATGTTACAATATACAATAAGTTGGTAGGTAATATATCATATAGTACCTTGGTTCACAAATGCTTCCATTTATGTACAATTTGGTTTACTACCAGAAGCGTTCAGTAAAATTTTGCTCTCTTTTGCAAGCTTAACATAGAGTGTGGAACACAAGCACAGCCATCTTCTCCAGAATTGTGGAACAAATTAAGTGTGTGAACTCAGGTACCACTGATAGATGGCTATCATGTTAGTTACAATAATTCTAAACTGCTAGAGCCGCCATCGCTCCAGCGCCAGGAGGGCTGCCTGGGCCCTGATCCACCGTGGGAAGGATAGCCACGCCCTCTCCTGCTGGGAGCTGCCATTGCTCCAGTGCCAGGAAGATAGCCGTATGGGCACCCCTGAACCCCCACGACTCTCCTAACTTCCCCCTCTCCGCGCACACTCTCAGACCTCCTGATTTTGCCAGTCTTTGGATCCCATCTGCAGAGGCAGAGGTAGTCATAAAGGGTATTTTTCTGACACATTTATTGGGCAGATGCTTTTAAGAGAATGAGAAAACAAATATAGAGGCAACATATGTGCAAATCACGAAGATGATGGAGAATTTGTTTCCTGGATGTATAAGAAACTCAACTTTCAGTAGTAAGAATTCAATACATAATTAGCAAAAAATCCACTTAAACAAGACAAATAAAAGAAAACTAAGGGTTGGGAATTTAGCTCAGTGGTTCCACCACCTGCTTTGGAAGCATAAGGGCCTGAGTTCGATCCCCAGTACCCCCCCAAAATGAAAACAAACAAACAAAAAAGAAAACTAAGCACATGGAAAGATGCCCAATATCATTAGTCATTTAAAAATGAAAATTAAGGCCATAAAAAAATGTCACTGCACACCGATTTAGATGACTAAAATTTAAAGGCCTCTTCCATGCCAAGTTCTGACAAGGAGAGAGACAACCTGAAAATATAATTTTTGTTAGCTGGAAAAAAAGGTGAGTACTTTGGAAAACAGTTTGGCCATTTTCTACAGTACGTCAAATATACACTTAACAATAACCCATTTTTTCTATTCCTAGATATTTACTCATGTAATGAAAACTTATGATTAAGTGAAAGCTTATGTATTCACATATGTTTTATATTATCGTGTTAAAACAGATGCATTCATAATTTCAAATATCTTCAATGAACCAAAATATATCTAATTGCAAAAGGGATTAAAAGGGTCAAAGAAACTGTGGTATATCTGTGAAATTTAACACCATTCGGCAGTAAAAATGAATGATCTATTAATGTATGTAGGAATACTCAGAGACCTCAAATGCTTTATAAGAAGGACACCAGATTCAAAGGGCAATATACTGTGTGGCTCATATTTATTAATGCAACATTTTGGGAAAGGAAAATTAGGAGGCTAGAATTGCAACAGAGTTTTCAGGGACATAATGGAAGGAGACAAATTGACTACAAAAAGTAAAATAAAATATTTTAGGGTAATGAATATCTAAAACATTTGACTGTGATGGTTCCGTGACAGTGGGTACTTGTCAGAACAGTACAGTTCCAACTCTTATGGCTTTCTGAAACAAAGTATCACACTGTAATAAAGAAGGTGAATCTGCTTTCCTCATCAAGTGGATGTCATGTTTTTAAAAAGCTATTCAGCAATATTTTTATTTGAACACAGTATCACCTTCTATCCAAGAGCTCTGAACTGATATTACATAGCTTTAGAACCTTAGAAGTAATCCCAAAACAAAGTTCTTAAATCTGGTAACAAATCTGCTATACTGATCAAATAATGAATATGACAAGTTCAAATCTTGTATTTTAGTCCCAGAAATTATCTGAGCATTAGACACTTTCCTTTCTCATGAGTGTGGAGCCTAGAAATTTCCAAAAGTAACTTCTTTCTTCTCTGCAAAGAAAGCAGCCACTTTTGTAAAAGTCCCACTTTAATCTCAACTGAGAACAGCAAGCTAGAAGGTACACTGTGCTTAGTTTTATCTTTATCTTCACTTTAAGAAAACAAAAAGCAGTGATTTTTACCACATCTTCCACAAACTGTACTACAATAGCTAGAACACAAAGGAAAACTTCTTCTTTAATGGTTTTGTATAAATACAGATAGAGACCTAAACAATCTGGTGAGGTGACAGCAGCATTCTTTGTTAGGATTTACTGCAAGTTTCTTACATTAGAATTAATAACACCTTCTCTTGATATTTAAATTCTTACACCACAGTTTTGTCATAGAATTTTGGATCTCTGTATTTCTCAAAGTGTATATTAAAGGATTTAACATAGGAGTAACCAGTGTATAAAAAATGGCTATGAATTTATCAAAGGGAAAGGTGGAGACAGGTCTGACATACATGAAAATGCAGGGAACAAAAAAGAGGACAACCACGGTGATGTGGGAGCCGCAGGTAGAAAGAGCCTTGCGCCTCCCTTCCTGACTGTGAGTCTTAAGGGAGTTGAGGATGATTCCATAGGAGATGAGGAGGAGGATAAAGACCACCACACACATGGCTCCACCATTGGCCTCCACGGTGAGGCCAATAAAGTAGGTGTCAGTGCAGGCAAGCTCCAGTAATGGGTACATGTCACAGAGAAAGTGATCTATGACATTGAGACCACAGAAGGGGAGACTGTACACAAACGCAAGTTGAATCACAGAGTGCAAATCAT
>NW_022974814.1:27638-31495 GCF_012274545.1 Fukomys damarensis | reverse complement strand
GGATGCAAACCCTTCGGTTCATGATGGTCAGATAGTGCAGAGGGGCTTTGAAACTGGCAAGAGCAAAAGTAATTTTCCAGTATTCTACATAGCTTTCTGGTCATAGAAAAAGAGAGAGAAATGAATTAGTGAATGTTCTTGAGTCCTGGTTTCTTTGTATGTGAAATGAAAATAATGAATTAGTATCTCCAAAGCCATTCAATTCTCAATATCTAATATTTTATTATTTTTATTTAAATCAAAGCCTGGCATCCACTTACTTGAATTCCTTGAAAACTCTAGTTAAAATACAATGTAAAATCTAGGGTAATTACTCTGCTTAGAATGAAACCATGTGATAATGAACTTCCAGTGTGTGACTTGTTTTTTATATTTATTGAGTTTATTGTTACATTTTAGGCACACCTTAGGATCACATTATCACTGGGAATTTGTTCCTGTGAGTGATCTGTCTTGGTTCTTATTTTTTCCCCTTTCCCCTGCCCTCCTTCACCCTCTTCCCCCCTCCCCATATACATAAGCTTTGTTTCTGCTTTTCCCTTCTTCAATCCCTTCTATTGAAGTTTGTTCAGGGAGTCCTTGTCTATGCCTATGGCTTCAAGTGTCTTCCCTATGTTATTGTGCAGCCGTTTCCAAGTTTCTGGGATTATATCCAAGCCTTTGACCCACTTTGATTGGATTTTAGTAGAGGGTGAGAGATACAGATCTAATGTATACATGTGGATAACCAGTCCTCTCAGACCATTTATTACAGAAACTGTCTTTTCTCCAGTGTGGGCTTCTGTCCCCTTTACCAGAAATCAAACAACCTCAGTGAATGTACGCATTATACGCAGTAGCATGAGCTAAGATGAGCAATAGCAGCAGAGTGAGCATCAGGATGGAGAAACAGAGGAGAAAGGAGGCGGGGGAGAGAACGGAAGGGAATTAAACAAAAGAAACAAGCTGTGGTGTGCCTAGGTACCCACTCCCCAAGTAGCTGTAAACTGCAAGCACTGCAAACACGTACGAATAAAGATAGTTTAAAAATCAGATGGCTGAAGCTGCATGAGTTTTTGTTTTTATATCTTCTGTCCCATCTCATTGGTTTATTTTAGTGCCAGTAACATGCTGTTTTTGTTACTATAGCTTCATAGTTTAACTTGAAATCTGGAATCGTGGTGCCTTCTTTTCATTTTTTATTCAGTATTATTTAGGCTCTTATGGTTCTTTTCTAGTTTCATATAAATTTTAAAACTTCTTTTGGTCCTAAGAATGTTGTTCGTTTGTTTGTTTTGTCTGTTTTTGGTACCAGGGATCAAACTTGGGACCTTGCACTTGTGAAGCAGGTGTGGTGCCACTGAGCTGCATCCTCAGCCCTGTGGTTGTTTTAATAGGGATTGCATTAAATCAATGGATCATTTTTGGTAAAATTGCCATTTTAATGGTATTGATTCTGCCTGTCTAGGAAAAGGGATGTTTTGAATTATAGTTTTACAACTTACTAGTTACATTATCCTGGGTAAATAGAATAAACCATTCTTTTCCTTAGCTTTTCAGTGAATTAGACATGCACTTATCCCATAGGGTTATTTTACAGTTAATATGAACATAGTCTACATAATGCATAATCAGTGTGTATTGTCTTTTAATAGTGAGTTTAAAGCGGATTAGAAATACTGTTTGAGTGGGGATAGTAATGTGTTATCAAGTGACTCAGGAAAATAAGCAAGTTGATGATTCTTAACTTGTGTGAGAGGGAAGATGAGAAATTCTCAGAAGATACCATCCTTTGAATTCCCAAGTGCTTTTCAGATCTGTGTTTTATACCTCTGTAAGTCAGGATGAGGGGCAGTCTTTAAAGCCTTTGAAGGGCAACACGGAGGAAAGATCCCACTGCTTAGGTAAGTTTTGTGCTTTAGAGACCGTGGAGCAGGGCCAGATGAGAACTGAGGCCAGAGAGACTGGAATTATGCCTTCAGGTTCGCTAACACCATGTCCTAGAGTACGGGGTTGAGCCTCTTGGTGTCTCAGTTTTCCCATCTGAAACAGTCATTTGCATTTTGAAGTGATAGGAAGGAAACTCAGGTAGAAGTTCCCCTATTAGGCAGTTAGAATGCTGTATTCTCTTTATCTCCAGCATAAGTAAGCTAGAGGTATTACACAGTGATGAAAGAGGTAAACACATTAGGGTCATTTGTGTGTGTGTGTGTGTGTGTGTGTGTGTGTGTGTGTGTGTGATGAATAGAGGTTGCTGACACTCACCTAGAAGACAATGTCTTTACAGAGAACTGTGTTGGGTGAACAACAGTGCTTCTGAGTAAATATGTTTCTGTCAGAAAATTAGATTTGATGTATATTTTAGAAATATAATAATGTGTGACAAACATTGTCTCTCTGTGCCTAATGTTAAAATTAACCACTGTCTCATGAGTGGTACATAGAATGTGTGTGTTAAATAGCTTACATTCACTTTGGTAAAGAAGAAAGCAATGATATTGGCTGGCTAAACACCATGTAGATAAACGGTAGAGGAAAGTGGTATTACTTTAAATAATTCATTACTTTTGCCTTGTAGAACAACGGTGATTTCAATAGTCATGGTTTCATGTCATCCCCCCTATAGAGTCCATGAAATATTTTATACTCATAAAAAATTAGATGCAAATTATATCTACATTGAGACAAAGACTATTTGTACCCTGATTTCACAGATGGAATAAGTAAGACTTAGGATAAGGAAGTTCTTCAATGTTACT
Source organism: Fukomys damarensis (assembly GCF_012274545.1). Taxonomy (NCBI): domain Eukaryota; kingdom Metazoa; phylum Chordata; class Mammalia; order Rodentia; family Bathyergidae; genus Fukomys; species Fukomys damarensis. The sequence goes on along the minus strand of NW_022974814.1, from coordinate 28,757 downwards.
TAGTAGGCTGACATCCTAGATTTACGGTGAAATAAATAACAAAAGTAATAATTCTAAAAAATGTAGGTAATCTCCAGAATTGAATATTTTCTCTAACAAGCGCATGACTTGGGAAGTTGCTCTGAAAATGGGAGACTGGCTCAGTGATGGACACAAAATAGGTATGAAGGAGGCACCTGACACATGGGTTATTTTAATTTGCTTGATATGGAGTGTAAACAGGGGGAAATTACTCCGAAGCTTGCGACTATATCACTTGCACAAAGCATCGTCACACAGTGAGACAATTTCATATGTAGAAGCCACAACTCACACCAGCATTTGCATGAGGAGGACACTCCACACGAAACACCCGGTTGGATTTACCTTCACAATACATTCCTCTCCCCATGACCACCCTGGTTCCAATCATCTTCATCTTCAGTGTCCCAGTGACACCCCAACTCGGCTCCGTGCTTCTGCCCCTGCTCTTCACGCAGTGGCCCATGTGACGCATCTGGCAGTTAAGTCAGATTCTGCCCTCCTGCTGTGGAAACCCTCCCAGAAGCTCTTCCACTTAGAGTGAAGTCCCAGCCCTTAGGGTCATCTACAAAGACCTGCAAGGCCTGGCATGCAGCGTCCTGGCTCGCTCCATCCCAGCTGCTCCACCTTAGTCATTAACCCTGGCTCCTCTCCCTCTCCAGGGATCCCCCTTGCTGGCATTTGTGTCTGGAGTCTTCCTCTAGGTGTCTCAGTTCTCCTTCCTTTCTCTTTATTACTGCGTCTGAATGAAGCCTCTGTCAGCCTCATACAAAATGATCCCCCTCTTTGGACTCTGTTTCATGAGGGATGCTTTATTTTTCTCGTAGTGTCTATTACAATCTGCCAAACTATGCAGCTCCTTTTTTGAAAAAAGTTGCTGTCCTCTGTCTCTTTCTCTTAGGAGATGAAGGTAGACTTTGTCCATATTCTTTAATGCTATTATCTCTACTTTGTAGTGTGCCAGGTGTATGTACAAGTAGATAAGAAGAATTTGGACGTGACCTCGTACACAAATCATTAAACAGACATTGAAACTATGTATCCCATTTAAGTAGCCCCCATGTGTGGGCACACACACACACACACACACACACACAC
>NW_022974814.1:8535-25833 GCF_012274545.1 Fukomys damarensis | reverse complement strand
CTGGCTCCTCTCCCTCTCCAGGGATCCCCCTTGCTGGCATTTGTGTCTGGAGTCTTCCTCTAGGTGTCTCAGTTCTCCTTCCTTTCTCTTTATTACTGCATCTGAATGAAGCCTCTGTCAGCCTCATACAAAATGATCCCCCTCTTTGGACTCTGTTTCATGAGGGATGCTTTATTTTTCTCATAGTGTCTATTACAATCTGCCAAACTATGCAGCTCCTTTTTTGAAAAAAGTTGCTGTCCTCTGTCTCTTTCTCTTAGGAGATGAAGGTAGACTTTGTCCATATTCTTTAATGCTATTATCTCTACTTTGTAGTGTGCCAGGTGTATGTACAAGTAGATAAGAAGAATTTGGACGTGACCTCGTACACAAATCATTAAACAGACATTGAAACTATGTATCCCATTTAAGTAGCCCCCATGTGTGGGCACACACACACACACACACTCAAGCATTGACATGCACTCACCCTGTGGTCAAACTGACATAATTCATTCCAGATCTTGGTTTTATTTTGATTGATAAAAATGCTCACTTTAGGGCCGAGAGTTTAGCTCAGTGGTGCTGCCACCCACCTCGCAAGCGCAAGGTCCTGAATTTGAACCCCAGTACAAAAAAAAAAAAAGAAAAAAAGAAAAGAAAGAAAAATAGAAAAGAAAAGAAAACTCACATGAGTGGGAGATTCACTAAAAAAAATTCTTTAATTCCATAATTTATTTCCATTCTATTTCAAGTAGAAATAAACCCCAAATACAGTAAAAAAGAATTATTCATGGTGAAACAACACACATGGTAAGAATATGTGTATCTCTAGGATTTTTGAAATTTTATCTGTAATTTTAGCATAAGTAGACAGACTTTTCAAGAAACGGAGCAAAATCACTAGTCTCATAAAATATAAATGGACCTGACCAAGATTTTACTTAGTTTTCTAACTAGTGAAATGAGATTAAGCATTAATTGGTCTAAAGGAGAAAAATGCACCACACTTTGTTGTTCAGTTGGGGATTTGTGATGCATTTACCAATAAATTCAAATACTTTTCATGCAATTCTTGGGAAAGTCAATAGAATTTCTGCCAGAAAAATTTGTAGTTGTATAAGCAATGATTATTTACAGTACTATCATCTTCTACAACTTAAAAGATTTGAGAAATACTTTTATTTCACTTCAAGATAGCAAAAGGCACAGATTTTGTAGACTCCTAGATTTCCATAACTCTAAGACAGTATCCTTGAACTGAAGAAAAAAATCTACAAGTGATCTAGAAATATGGCGACTGCTTAAATTTACCAAAAAAATCCCACCACACTTGCAGATCCGTTTCCATTAATCCCTCTCCGAATGCACCCCTCGGCTTAGCACACACGTATCCTACTGTTCTAAGCACTTTCATTGTGGTTCTGAGGTTTTCCTTCCATCCTCGTTTTTGACTTTGGAGTAGAGCCAAAAGTCTCACAGCGCCAGACTCGGGGAGCAAAGTGGATGAGGGCGCCCTGGAAAGGCTTTGAAAACCCGCTTTTCCACTGCACAGCATACGAGCAGCAGATACTGTATCCCTGCCTTTTTGCTAAATCTTATAAAGACACACACAACACTTCCCGAACTACTTCAGAAAGTGGCAAGGATGATGGGACGTGTGTTTGAAGCTAGGAGATGTATTTTGAAGGAGAGTAATGGCAAGGTGTCAGCTACCATAATATGGTCTAAAAATGTAAACACTTAACCACATATTTTGACCATCCCTGTAGTCATCTTTATGTTCTATCCAGTCCTTCCCAAGAAAGACTTTTCAAGAACATATTTTCACCGTACCAGAGGCCTTCTCACTGAGCTTTGTTCCCAGTCTCACATCTGTATCTACGTCTATATCCATATCTATCTCTTTTATGTATAACTTTCTAAAGATATGATCTGGCTACGTCACTAAATTGCCAAGGCTGAGACTGACTTACCTCAGCCTCCCAGAGAGGCACATACCACCATGCCTGGAGTAAGAAAGACTTCTAGGGCTGGGGATTTAGCTCAGTGGTGCCACCACCTGCCTCACAAGTGGAAGGACCTGAGTTCGATCCCTGGTACCAAAAAAGAAAAAAGAGAGAAAATAAAAAAAAGAAAGAAAGACTTCTAAAGTTGCACTGTGTAGTTTTCTTCTGGTAAGAAGTAAATGTATTTATTTAGCAGCTAAACTGCACAAGAAGTGCAAATAACTGTAGAATGAAATACGTATATGAAAAGGAAAACCACTTTCTCATTGACTTCTATTGGAGTCTGGACAAGAAATATGAAAATCGAAAAGAAAATTTGAAAAGAATTAGATTAAGACTTTGTCAAGTAAACTTTGAGTTAAAAGAAACTAATAAGGGCAGGTAAAGCCCTGCAGGGTCAATAGCAGAGGGCAGCACTGCTGAAAGCCTGAGGTGGGGGGAAGGCGACTGTGGGACAGGACAGGTCTGCAAGCCTTGTAAAGCTGCTCCCCAAAGAGGGGCACCCCTTAGCTGAAGTCTTAGTAGAAGGCACGCTTCCATCCAAACTGTGGGAGGCAGCCAGCCCAATAACCCCGACAGACTTTCTCTTCCTCCCTGACTCCTACATTCAGCTGCCACTGCACATGGGAAGGCGGTTCGGAGCTGGGAAAGTGACCGTGGGGACAGGCACAGTGTGACAGGCACGAAGGGGAATCTGTAGGATGGAAGGAATGGATCATTTGCACTTTAGTTTGGAGTTAGCTAGGGAAAAAACATAAGGCCATAGAGGAACTAGAGTCTTCCAGCTTATGTATTCATTTAATGTAATATTTATAAAATTCCTTATAACTCGATTACTCTGAACCAAATTCTTTGTCAAAAGATAATTAACATGTTTGCAGTGCACAGTGTCTCCACTCTTTGTGGGGAGTTGGTACATAGCACATTTTCACGCCTCATTTTCATCCCCTTTCCCTTCCTTCCCACCGGGCAGTTTCTTTGCAGCTTATGTAAGAGTTTCTAAATAGAGGAAGGGGTCGGGGAGCTGACTTTATACATCAACAGTGTGTGCAACTAGAATTGCAAAGGATCTTCCTAACTTTCTTAATGGCTGAGAAGGAGTCGGGTTTCTGCTCATGTCGGCTCCCTAGGCAGAGTTTTCCTTCGGGAAAGGCCTAGTGAAACTTCTTGAAATGACCAGTGAAACCTGTGAACAGTGCTGTAAAAGGGGCTCCAGCACCCTTGTAAGAAATTGAGATGGGCAGGTGCAAAAGTTGTTCTAGTCTCCTTTTAAGAAATTGAGATGGGCAGGTGCAAAAGTTGTTCCAGTCTCCTATTATAAAACCGAAATCACAGTGTGTTTCTTCTCTTCTGGAAAACCACCAAGGAGAATAGCTCACAGTACTAAGTTCCTTTGGTTTACCGATTATCCAGCACACGTTGGCTTATCACATTTGCTACGAAGGGTTCTGTTTTTACAGGTTAACTGACCACCCCTGAATTCAGCATTAGCATCGAAATGCAAGAAAACAGAAGGAATGTGACAGAATTCATTCTGATGGGGCTGACACAGAATTCTGAGATGCAAAAAATTCTGTTCTTCCTGTTGCTCATCATCTACCTTGTCACTGTCTCTGGAAACCTGCTCATTGTCATCACTATAATGTTCAGCCACACGCTGGACTCCCCGTTGTATTTTTTCCTGGCTTTCTTATCTCTGGTAGAGGCTTGCTATTCCTCTTCCATAATCCCTAAAATGCTAGTCGATTTGCTTTCTGACACAAAAGCTGTCTCATTCAGCGTTTGCATGGTACGGCTCTTTGTGGAACATTTCTTGGGAGGTTCGGAGATCGTTCTCCTCGTGGTCATGGCCTACGACCGCTACGTGGCCATCTGCAGACCTCTGCGCTACGTGACCCTGATGAACCACAGCAAGTGCTGCATCCTGGTGGGGCTGTGCTGGTCGATGGGGTTCCTCCACTCCTTCGGGCAGATTCTAGTCACTTTCTGGCTCCCATTCTGCGGCCCCAACAGGACAGATCATTTCATGTGTGACATCTTCCCCCTGATACAGCTGGCCTGCACCGACCGCTTCCTTCTTGGGCTCTTGGTTGCTGTCAGTGGCGGGGGACTGGCTATGATCACTTTTGTCATCTTGTTGCTGTCCTATGTGTGCCTCCTGCGCTCTTTGAGGACTTACAGCTCTGAGGGGAGGAAAAAGGCCCTCTCTACTTGTGGCTCCCACATCACGGTGGTCGTCTTGTTCTTTGTGCCTTGTATTTTCATGTATATGCGACCAGTAGCCACCTTTCGCATGGATAAAGCCGTGACTGCATTCTATACTCTTGTCACTCCCCTGTTAAATCCTATTATTTACACAGTAAGGAACGCAGAAGTAAAAAACGCCATTAGAATGTTTATGAACAGGAACACAATTTTAGATAGTAAATAATGTCATATGAAAATTTTATTTAATTGTCTTCATGATCTTCCTATCTCTGGGCCCTAAATTCCCAAATCCTTCAGGGGACAGATGTTACTGAAACTGGACATTACTGACCCATGTGCAGCTACTATGTTTTCCCTACATATGCAAATCTAGGGTAAAGTCCAATTTATAGATTGAAGATATTAACGATAATAGCAAAGCAGTTATAATAATACATTGTAATGAAATATCACACCTTGAAGCCTTATAAGCCGTTACTGTTTGCTTGATTATAAGTATTGTGTTACCACGACTGTTGACTTGAGAAACTTGTACAATGTTGCTATGGGATAATGGATGTCACAAGCCAGACAGAGGGACGTGGCATGAGATGTCTTCACACTACTAAGTGTGACATACACTTTGTAATTTATGAAGGGTTTCTGGAGTTTTCCATACAGCATCTGTGGACCACGGTTGACCACGGAACTATGGGGAAATGAAGATAATCAGACTTGAAATCTTTTGTTTGATCTCTTTCTTGCCTCTAAAAACATTTTAGCAAGGTTCACATTATGGTCATTCCTGTGGCAAAGATGAAGGAAAAAATTAAAGTTCAGAATGTTAAGTAACCAGCCCAACACCAGAGACAGAGCCAGTGTCAGATTTGCATTCTAGAGACAATTTGATAGCCTTTCAATGGACAGCATCGAGCACCATATTTTTTATTTTATAGAAAGACAGCATTTAGGTCAGAATATTTCTTGTTTTCTACAAAATTGAAAAAAATTTCTTTTCAGATTGCAGAAGTGCGCAACACTCCTACATTTACAGGCAGTTTCAGAAATCTGTGCTACCTCCTTTCATGAAAGCACTGGGTGAATTTTAGAAGAAAGCTGCTTCTCATGATCTCAGCAGACGCACAATGTACCTGACTTTAAAATTACATGACTTTTTTGTTCTGCTGAGTAAAAGTCCAGTGATTTTAAAACTTGATTTAAACCTATGTGAAATTTTATTTTTCCCACAAGATCACAACCACCTTACGACACTGAAATCTACTGTTCTTATTGTATAGAAAAAAAAGAGAAATCAGAAAAGTTAAATGACTAAATCATAGACCATGTACATACTCCTTGAACAAAAATACTATTCTTATTTCATTTCCTTTGATGCTTTTCTTATATAAAATTGTTTGGGCCTAATATTTGATTATGGTTTACTTTATAAAATATTCTTGGTTATATGTCATAAGAAATGTCAATTTACTAGATTAAATTTTTAAAAACACGTATGTGTAAAAATGTTCACAATGAAGGTAAATATTAAAAATGAAAACAATATGAATCACGGTAATAAATATTGATATTACTAGTATTCTTAGTTGTATGAATCTAAAGTCCTCTTTGAAAACTGCTTTAGACACACACACGGGCACGTGTGCACACACATGCACACACACACATGTGCACACACACACTCACTCATCATCTCTTGGAATGTGAAATCCTGTTCCTCAGGACATTGCCTGAAAGAAGACATTGCCAGAGGCATCCCCAAGCATGGATCTCCTGAAAATTTGAGCGAAAACAAGCCTTTCTTTACAACTCAAAAAAAATGAAAGGAAAGAAAAAGGGAAAAAAATAAATTACATTTTTTTAATGTGGCCAGATACAAAATCAATCCTCATAATAAATAGAGTTCCTATTCACCAATAACAGATGCTCCAAGAGAAATTAGGGAAACAACACTTTTCACAACAGCATAAAAAACAATACTTAGGAATGAATCTAAATTCTAAGGAAGTGAAAGCCCTCTACAGTAAAATCTGAAAAAAGGAGATTGAAGAGAAAATGGAAAGATATCCGCTGTTGACCAGTAGAGTCAAAACGATCATACTTCCAAACTGTTGTACAGATTCAACATAATCTCAGTCAAAAGACCTATAGCATTCCCCACAGAGGTGGAGAAAGCAGTCTTGAAATTCATACAGAACGAGAAGAGCCAAAGCAATTCTGGGCAACAAGGGCAAAGGCAGGGGCACCATAGTCCCTCATTTCCGGGTATAATACACAAGCTACAGTGATAAAAGAAGCATAATATTGGCAAAACAAACAAATAAACAAACAAACTTGTTAATCAGTGAAACAGAATAGAGGATGAAAAAACAGTTCAAGTCACACTTATCTATGTTATGTTTGATAAAGGGGCCAAATCCTTTTCCTGGAGGAAAGGCAGCTCCTTTAACAAATGGTGCTGGGGAAGCTGGGTATCCACATGCTAATGATTGAACATAAACGCCTATCTCTCACCATGTACTAAACTAAAATCAAAATGCATCAAGTATTTGAAGTTTATAATGGAAAACATTAATATGTTGGAAGACAAAATAGGTAAAACTCTTGGAGACAGGTGTAGACAAAGACCTTCCAGATAGAACGCTGGTTACACAAGAAATAATGCCAATAATCAACAAAACATGTCATTTCAGATTTTGCACAGCAAAGGAAACCATTAACTGAGTTAACCTACAGAAAAGTGAAAAATATTTTTTCAGCTACTCTTCAGAGGACTAATATCTAGAACATATAAAGAACTAAAAACAAACAAACAAAACAAAACAAAACAACCCCCCCAAAAAAGAACCCTCCAAATTTAAAGATTGAATTAGAAAAGGGGCATCTGAAATGTACAAGTACTTATTGGGTAAAGAAGTACAAATGTCTAATAAATAGGTGTACACAAAAATGTTCAATATCACTAGGCATTCAAGGAACACAAATTAAAACAACACTGAAATTTCATAAGAAATCATCATCAACAAATCAACCAATAACAATGCTGGTGTGGCTGCTGGGAAAAGGGAATCCTTCTTCATTGTTGGTGGGAGTGTAAATTGGTAAACCACTATAGAAACCAGTGTGGAGAGTCCTCAAAAACTAAAAATAGAAATTCCATTTGAATAGCTATTCCCCTTGTAGGAATGTTCCCCCAAAGTTAAAGATATCGTGCCATAGTGATGTACATTATATACATCAGGATTTTAGTTTCACAATTCATAACAGCTAAATCTTGGAATCGGACTGTATGTCCCTCAGCAGAAGAATGAATAATGGGCATGTATATACAAGGGAACACTACTCTGTAATAAAGAAGGATGAACTTGAATCATTTGTAGGAAAATGGAAGCACCTTGAGACCAGAATGTTAAGTGAAATAAATCAGATGCACAAGCTTAAATGTTGCCTGGTTGCTCTTATATGAGGAGCTCAATATATATGAATCAAGTGCAAAATGAAAGACAGATAGTAGGAAAAAAAAGAGAAAAATGTTACTGTAATTCATCATGGACAAAATATCTAAAAGCGTACCTTGGTTTAGTAGAAATATCTTATGTGTTTAATATATTATTTTGGCCTATTATATCTGGTTGTTAATCTGTATGTATGATAATTACCTTTAAAGGCTTATAAGATAAATAAATAAATCTGATGCTGGCAAAGAAGGGAGTAGAAGGGAAGGGAAAAAAAGAATTGAGGTGTGTTGTATACATGTACCAGTTTCCTAAGTGAATATAGTTGTGTACTGCAAATATGTAGTAAGAAAAATTAAAATGAAAAAGAAGAGAAAAAGAAAGAAGAAAACTGCTTTAAGAGATGGTTTATATGGTAGATAGGAAGAAGTTAGAAATAATCATTCCATATTTGAAAAAAATTATTTCTCAGTTGAACAATTCACCTTAATTACAAAACTTGGTTGTAAATAACTTTTGTGTCTTTAAAAAGATGCAGTGTATTTCCACAATGTAAATATGTTATAGCATACATAGATGCCTCTTGACAGGAAGAGCCAACCTCTCACCTCACAACTACCATGTTTCATTGAAGAGGTCAGTGAAACCTGAGATGTAACAATATTTAGCAGATATATTGTAATTGTAGACTCACAATGGACCAAGAGAATATCAGCTTCTGGATCAGCAAGGTAGGCTTTCATTCCAGGATCTTAAACAGCTCATCTTGTTTGTATAAGCAGTTCACTTAGAAGGTGTACATTTACAAGGTGTAAAAGTTTTGTGACTGTTTCTATACTTTCATTTTTATTTTTATTAGTATGTATTCTCAGTACTTAATGATTACATTCATCATGGCAAGCTGGTACATGTACATACACTAAATATTGTTACATTTTCTTCTATTTCAATTATAAAATGTAAAATTGGAAGAGTTTTGAGAGATTATCTATAGTAAGTTAGTAATCAAATGCATCTCTGAACGTTTTCATTTTTTGAACAACTTAGGAGATGTTGTAGCATGAAAAGATTTTTGGACTGGACTAAGGCAATATGAGCTCTCTGTTTGAGTGTTTTCTTGCCTTGAGAAGAAAACTCTGCTGACTAAAGGACATGTCACTGTCTATAAGAACACTTTGGCGAGTATCCATTATTTTGGGGTTTTTAAAAAAGATTATAGACCTTTCAAATATGATACTAATTCTTCCACTGGTTTCTTGCCAACTGTGACCTTATCCATGTTTAATTTCTCCTTCTTTCCTTCTCATTTACCCTTTCACTTTGAAATATGTATTTCTGTCTTTTTTGTAATTTTTCCACTCACTTTTTCTTCTGGTGTTCTGAAAACAGACCTTCCCTTAGACCTCCAAAAATTCTTCTTTTGAAAACTTTCCTTCATGGGCAACTCTTACTATCTTGAACTTAACTTTATGGACTTTGAACTTTCTCTGAGCTATGTTACTCTAGGTTATGGGGAGCTCAACCAGACAGGTGTGTGGATTCAAAAAATCTGTACTTATCATTCAAGTTATTTCAGTGGAGGCTGAACAGGTAATATGCAGTCATGGGTGGATTTGATCTTTCATTGGGTTGAGTATGATGCATTTTAAAGTACATGTTCATTTTCCAGTTGAACTCTCTGCTTCCATTCCAGAGTTGAAAGATGTTGTGGTTGTGTCCAGATGTGCCCCCAAAACCTCATGTGCTTATAGGTGGGGGTTTTGAAGGTGGTGGGAGTAGGTGTGTGTGGGTTAAGGGCATAAACCTGGGATTAAGGGTGTGGATAATGGAAGCCTCACTCTGGGTATGGATGGCACCAAGCAATAGATTTATAGCCTGGATGGAATGTAAAAGGTGGAAAGAAGCTGGGCTTGCTGTTTCTGCGCTGCTGCTTGCTGCCTTCTTCCTGCCTGCCATGGGCTGTTTCTCCTCGGTGATGCTCTGCCAACTACCTTGCTACCCTGTCTTGGATCTGCCTTGCTACTCTGCCTTGCTACCCTGTCTTGGATCCAGCTGACTAAGGACTGGAACCTGTACAAACTGTGAGCCAAAATAAACCTTTCTCTTTTAACTTTGTGTATTGGGTATCTAGTTTCACCAATGAGCAATGTAACAAAGATGAAAGACAAATGTTATCATAGCACTACATTGTTCAAATGTCTAGACAAATCAAATTTACCACAGGTCTCAGTTTTGTTAAACTGTTTTCTACCACACCGTTCAGAGTGACCATATCCTCCAGAGCCAACCCAGAGTTACAATTTCCCTCCCTCCCTTTCTCCCTCTCTCTCTCTCTCTCTCTCTCATTGGTATGTTTCAAATATTGGTTTCTTTTAGTAGAAAATGCCAATGTACCTCACAATTGGTCACAGTATAAAAGTGTCCTGACACATTGGTTATCATACAATAATCTGAGAGTGAGGACTCTGGCCCAGGATTCCAGAGCCTTGCCTTTTATTTATGTTGGTTGATGACGTTCTGACTCCCTCGTGTGGTTTTCTGTTATAAAGAGGTAAATTGATGCTTGTTTTCTTGTTACATAGGGATATTATTAGATTACATTTGAATGCCTGAAAAATGTGTGTTACAACTGTGAAGATAGAAATATAACTATTTTCACAATCATGCTGTTAATCTACTTTCAAAATTTATTATGAGAAAGGCTGCTTTGAAGAAACACTGTAAACTACTGGTGTGAAGTTCTTCTGTTACAATATGTGTCATGACTAGCATTTAATGTGTGCCCCCAAACAATATTTTAAAAGCATTATAGCAATGCAGGAGGTATTGATAAGGAAACAAAGTATAATAAAAATTTAAGAAGTCAGATAATTGCTCACCTAAATGTTTAATTTATATAATGTCAAATATCCTAACTCCACTAGTGAACTGAGTTTAGTTGTTATTAAATATCCAAATTCATTAGCAGAGGGCTGTTTTGTTTTCTCTTTGCACAGTGATTGGTCTGTGTGGATTTAAGGAAGAAGTTAACAATTAAAAATGAATGCCATGAAAGTGCTTACCTAATGTTCAGTTGAGTAAGGTGAAGTAATCGGGCTGTTGGCAGTGTCTGCTAGTGAAATGCCCCTGAGGTCTAATTAACCACAGGTAAGGAAGCCCAGAATTTGCCTACAAACAGGGTTAGATGGCAGTGGTTAAGACTCCAGAGAAAGGCATCTTCCAAAGGTGCCATATCAAAATCAGCAAGTGCTGACTGGAACTGAGCTACTTGACGTCTTAATCTTACAGCTTTCATTTTTCTCGAAGAACTAACAGCTGCCTTGGGTCTTGGCCATGGAGCTGTGTCCGACAAGTTGATAGGTGAGATATTTTGAAAGGGAGTCACAGTGATAGAATCTCAGGGTTCCATGGACCTCAAAAATCATATAATTACCCCTCGTTGCCGCTAACCGAGGCTTCAGTCTTTCTTCACCGTATTAAGCCCTGAGAAAGACAGAATAAATCATAATTCCCTAAATTTAGAAGTGATATATATTTAAACTAGAATCATACTAAATATTAAAGTTTGCCTTCTAAAATTTTCCAACTTAAGATTAGGACAAAAGAGTCTTCTATGATATTACCAATTTTAAAAACATCTCTGCTGTTTATAGGTATATTATTATGTACAATAATTTCTTTTATTATATGTTTTAGTTGCTAATTTTGGACACTGCATACAGTTTATAATTTTTCTCAGCCCTTAAATAATTGCATTGGACATATTTTTACATAATAACTTTTCTTTTTAAAAAATATTTTCCTTTAGGGTATATATCTAGGAAGAGTACTGTGAGGTCAAAGAAAAAAGACAGAATGATTTTTATTTCATCGAAGTTATTTCTGAATTGCTGTGTTGTCATATTCTTACTCTATGTATACTGTGCCCTTTTCACATCTGAGTGGAAGCTGTCCCCAGAGTAAGGGAATATAGTGAAACTGTTTTACTTTCTTTTCACATATGTGTAAGATTTTCTTCGTGGGTCAAAAATAAAACCCTTTGTCCATTTAATTCTGAAAAGAACAGAAACATTTTTAGCAGAATACTTTTTGTTTCACTTATGGGTTCTCTTTTCATTTCTTTGTAATATTTATGTCCCCATGTTAGGATGACTTCCTCCCCTTCTGTTAATAATGCAATAATCTTTATCCAAGAGCGATGAAAGCTATGGGAGAATGGGAGGGGACAGGAAACTGTATGTAGCAGAAACATAGAGGAATAAGGCTGATCATTCATCTTGTGGGTGGATGAATTGCTGCTGTGTGATAATAAAGTATCAGATGGATTCCTAGAGGCATTTAACAAGTCATTTTTATAATTATATGAAGCACATACATTGCTACACATAGTAAGTGTTTAATAAACATTTGCTAAATCAGTGAGTTTATAATATGTACTTATGGTAATTAATCTGTGTGAATCTGTGTGTGTGTGTAAGTTATATGTACTTTACCTTATCTAGCAGTCTCTGTATTTCACATTTTCTATTTTCACAACTTTCAAGATAAAGGTTGCTTTTACTTCATAGATCTTCATGATTGAAAAGCCAATATAAGAGAAATTTTTAGCCCAGTAATGAAAGTGTAAATTTACTGAATGAGACCATGTTGAATCATCTGTGGAATGTAATTTTGAAGAATAAACAATATTAACTATCAGTATAATGATCTTTTTCTTTTTTTGGTACCTTGGATTGAACTCAGGACCTTATGCTTTTGAGGCAGGTGGCAGAACCACTGAGCTAAACCCCTGGCCCATCAGTGTAATGATCTTGAGAGTCAAATTGTCCAATAACATGTTTTGATACTCAACCTCTTGAATATGCCAAAACTACTCAACTGGAATGTAACTTTTAAGAATGCATTTACATTTCTCCTAAAGCAGGTATGTACTGTGGATAGAGTGAGAGAATGAGAACATGTGTATTCATGGAGATGTAGGGATGTGGGCATTCATTAAGCATTTATCTTCAAGCTGGTGCCATACACTGAAGACATTGTGCCGGACACTATGCTAGGCGCAATGAGGAAATAGCCACTAGTATGATATGTGTGTGGTAGGCGCCAGGGAAGGTTTGTCCACAGTGTTTACACATTTTCCCCATCTGTCTGCTTAGATTGCCTTGCAAGATAGGTCTTGACCATGCCTTTGTTAAAAATTTTAAATTGTGGGTTCAAGAGTAAATTCTGGAAGACGGACTATGCTTTACCTTTTGCTGCACTTTACAACTTCCACAGCGTATCTCACACCTGTGACTGGTGAGCTCACCACCCCAGAGCAGGGGTCAGACTCGGGGAGATGGGATGACGCATCAAAGTCGCACGGTGTCGGAAATGGAGAATCCAGAGCTCATGAGCATGGCCCCGTGTATTCTTGTTAAATTGCCCAATGACTGATGCTTCACGAATGTTTTATGGGTGATAGAGCATTAGGTATCCAAAGAGACAGCATCCCGGGGGAAGTGGGGAGTAACAGCGGAAACGAGCCCCACTCCGTGGTTACAGAGACCTCTATCTCTGTGCTGTGAAAATCAGGCCACCACCTGTGCATGCTTAACTTCGTATCTCTATCTTGGGTAGGTGACTGAGGACCTGAGAAGGTGTTACTTCCTGGATGGATCACCCCGTGCCCCCCAATAATGTTACTGAATTTATTCTCTTGGGACTCACACAGAATCCACACTTGCAGAAAATACTCTTCCTTGTCTTTTTGTTCATCTTCTTATTTACTGTGCTGGCCAATTTGCTTGTGGTCATCACCATCTCCCTCAGCCCCAGCCTGTCTGCTCCCATGTACTTCTTCCTCACTTACCTGTCCCTCATAGATGCCTCCTACACCTCCGTCACCACCCCTAAAATGCTCATCGACCTGCTCTACCGGAGGAGGACCATCTCCCTGGGCGGCTGTCTGACCCAGCTCTTCATGGAGCACTTCCTGGGTGGCTCAGAGATCATCCTCCTCATCGTCATGGCTTACGACCGCTACGTGGCCATCTGCAAGCCCCTGCACTACACGACCATCATGCGGCAGGGACTCTGTCGCCTCTTGGTGGTGGTAGCCTGGATCGGTGGTCCTGCATGTGGATCGGTGGGGTCCTGCATGCCGCTGTGCAAATTCTTTTCATGACCCACCTGCCCTTCTGCGGTCCCAATGTCATCGACCACTTCATGTGTGACCTCTTTCCGTTGTTGAAACTGGCCTGCGGGGACACCTACCGGCTGGGAATGGTGGTGGCAGCCAACAGTGGAGCCATGTGCTTGCTCATCCTGTCCATGCTGCTTGTGTCTTACGCAGTCATCTTGAGTTCCCTGAAATTCCACGGCTTGGAAGGGAGGCGCAAAGCCCTCTCCACCTGCGGCTCCCACTTCACCATTATCGTCCTCTTTTTTGTACCTTGCATCTTCACTTACATGCGTCCCGTGGCTACCTACCCCGTGGACAAGTTGGTGACTGTGTTCTTTGCAATCCTCACTCCCATGTTCAATCCCATCATTTACACAGTGAGAAACGCAGAGGTGAAAAGTGCCCTGAGGAGTTTGTGGAAGAGGAGCGTAACTTAGCTTGTTCTCAAAGCCCAGAAAATGATGGTGTACGTAAAGTGGGAGGACTACATTTGTGGTAGTGCAAAAGAAGCAGCACATTTTACATGTTACTGATAAAAAGAAGAAGAAGAAGAAGGAAAAAAGGTAATAGCAGCCTTCCCAGAAACTGATTCCTGAGGTCTTGATACTGATACTGGCCAGGCGTTTTTGACAACTAGCACCTTCGCCAGGCCCATTGCCCAGGCTTCATGTTGGTGGCATAGATTCAGGGTACGAAATGCAAAAAAACTATAGTTCTTCAGCTTCAAGACCCCAAAATACATTTTATTCTAGAGTCTCGTGGCTACTTTACTGATCTCTGAATCTTTTAAACTTCCTGCTTTTCCAGTGTGAAGACAAACTAAGAAGAGACTAGGACCCTGTGTGGGTAGCTGACAGTTGGGAGTGAATAATTATGGATTTTATTCTCTTCTTTATGTTGCACTTGTGGCAAAAGAAACATGTGAAACACAAGATGAGAGACCCCCATAAAAGGGAGCGAGAAAGAAACAGGTTCTGACTTAAGAAATAAGCAACTGCTAACCGATCTGTAAAGTCTTTTATGGCTCAAGAAATAATAAACTGAGAATTTTGAAATTGCTCTTAATTTGTTCGTGTTTTCTTAAATATCCTCATGCTCACCTCAGTTTTTCTTGAATATAAAGGAAGGTGTTTATGCCTCCTGCTAATACATGAGAAACCTTGTAGAGAAACAAGAGTAACTATTCTTTTATTTAATCTCACTAAATGACATTTGGTAAGTTTCTGGAGCTATTGCTTCTATAGGTGTAATGCATGGATTTATGTTAAATAAGTGTTTTATTAGCTAGCAAACACACTTCAGTTAGGAGATTTAATCCATGTATGAAAAGAGGCACTTTCTACATTACTGTCCCCAGCTTACAAAGAAGTAATTCAAAACTAATAGAGATTTACTAGCATGTGTTTTCAGGGTTCACATCTTGAGAGTTTCAACCACAAAATTTAAATTCAGGTTTTTCTTCAAGCTTTCGGTTTGACTTTCTTCAAATAGAACACAGCTCTCCCTACGTTGATGACTATAGACAAGGAATTTACACATAGTCGTGATGATTCACATTGTCTTTGGAGAAAAACAATAGCACAGGTGTTGTAGTCCTTTCTCACATGTACTTGCATGTTTCAGCAGCAATGTTCTATGTACACAAAAAACACCTGTTCACTTGCACCGCTACATTACACTTTGTGGATCCTTTCTGACTGGACGCTCCCAACTTGTGTTTCTCACAAAATGTGCCCTTTCCCAAACTCACTGGTTACCTGAAGCTACTTCTCCCATAACTTAAGCATACGTTGACACTTGATCCAGGAACGCTGTCTTTGGGGAGTGGGTATGTCCTAGGTTATGCATGGATATCTCAAATTTAAGAGGAACAATGTTTCCCACAAAGCCCAGGCCTAGAAGATATAGAATCAGCACTTAAACTATCAAGAATGAAGAACTTTGTGATTGCTGGTGAGAATTAAACATTTCCACAGACACTGAACTAAATGAGCTGTGGTTCACTTTATGTGATGGTTGTTAGAAGATAAGGGTATGCCAGGAAGAGGGATGGGAGAAAAATTGAGGAAATGCCATTTCTCCTCTAAGGCAAAATGAGTTGGTACTGGGGATCGAACTCAGAATATTGTGCAGGCAGGAGTGATGCCGTGGAGCTAAATCCCTGGCCGCGAAGGCAAAAGGATTTGAAGTGGTAAATGATCAAAAGTTTGAGCCTAGCCTGGGTAACTTAATGGCTTAGCAAGATCCGATCTGAAAATGAAAAGTGAAAAGGGTGTAGCTCAGTGCGAAGGCCCTGCAGTCAATCCCCAGAAAGGGAGGAAGGAGGAGGAGGAGGAAGAGGAGGAGAGGAAGAGGAGGAAGAGGAGTAGAAGGATGGGAGGAGGGGGGTGAATTTCAATGAGGTTAAAGCAAATGTTTAGATTCCACCACCTCTTTTCTTCCTTTGTTACAGCGTTCCTTGCTAGCTTGATGCAAAACATCAAAACACAGAACTGACCACAGGTCACACTGTGAAGGCCATCTTGAGGCTGCTTCTCTTGCTGTTATTTGTTTGGTGGGAGCCCTCTCTTCCCTTCAGCTTTTCCTCGACCTCCACTTCCCGTACTGTTCATGCTCTTAGTTTTGCTTGCGACAGGGAAATGTACTCTGAGTATCTCCTTCGCATGCATCGTGCGAAGTGGGACGCGATGGGGTCAAGAAATGAATAATTAGTGGTCAAGTTTCCATGAAATTAACACATGTTTGAGAGGAAAATAAGCTATTCCATCATAGGGAGAATTTGATACTCTTCTGGGGCATAATGTTAGGCCTTTGAAGAACTAAATATTGCATCAGTAGGGATTCACCCATTGCTCTCCCATACTGTTAATATATATTGTTTGAAAAGTAGCTCAAGGGGCAGCTGAGTTTAAGAAGTTTTAACTTATTTTATGTACCTCAGAGTATTTCAGAAAATTTTATGTATCTCAGAGTATGTCAGGAAATTCTGTAGGCTGATGCTCGGTGGAGTGATAAAAGTCATGTTTACAAGGAATGTAAGTTTTGATCAAGAATACATGGATAACTGACAAGGGTGGTGATCACCTTGCTCATCGTGATGGCCCACGACTGCTACATGGCCATCTGCAAACCCCTGAGCTACACGACCACCGTGAGTCCCCAACTGTGCTGCCTGATGGTGGGAGGGTCTTGGGTGGGGGATCTACGGGGGGAACCAGACAGCTTCTTTTCATGTATCAGATACCCTTCTGTGGTGCTCGCTTCGGCAGCACATATACTAAAATTGGAAAGATACCCTTCTGTGGTCCCAGTGTCATTGACCACTTTATGTGTGACTTGTTCCCATTGTTGAAACTGGCCTGCACGGACACCCACACCCTGGGCCTCTTGGTCATCTTCAACAGTGGGGTGATGTGTGTGACCATCTTCCTCTTCCTCATCACCTCCTGTGTGGCCATCTGCTCCCTGATGTCTTGCAGCATTGAAG
>NW_022974814.1:2090-8503 GCF_012274545.1 Fukomys damarensis | reverse complement strand
TTGTACCAATGGTGAATCCCTTGATCTGCACCTTGAGGAACACAAAGGTGAAAAATGCCATGAATGAACTGTGGAAGAAATGGGGGACCCTGCTTTAGTCATTAACTTGCATGCATAAGAACAAGTCCTTCCTGAAAAGACAGTGGAGTCTTACCCATCCCGTTGGGCCCCGAACAGTCAGAGGCATCTTTTAAGCTTATAAAACAGGTCAAAGCATAAGCACCCTTCTTCACAGGACCTGTCACATTCCCGGGACATCCGGCCAGTACGTTCTGTAGAACACCCCACTTCTCATTAGTCATTAACTTGCATGCATAAGAACAAGTCCTTCCTGAAAAGACAGTGGAGTCTTACCCATCCCGTTGGGCCCCGAACAGTCAGAGGCATCTTTTAAGCTTATAAAACAGGTCAAAGCATAAGCACCCTTCTTCACAGGACCTGTCACATTCCCGGGACATCCGGCCAGTACGTTCTGTAGAACACCCCACTTCTCACCCAGCGTGACTTTACAAAGTGTAACATATATATTTTATTTTATTTTGTACCGGGGATTGAACTTGGGTCCTTGTGCTTGCAAGGCAGGCCACCGAACCACTGAGCTGCATCCCCGGCCCTGTAACATATATATTTTAATAACCGGAGCCTTTCCCAGTTTAGGACCTTTCTTTCTTTTTCTCATCTCTCTGTTGGGATGATCTTTTCTGGAGGTTTTACTTGACAGGCTTCCTGGCATTGTCTCCATTTCTATTAAAGGAAAGAGAATTGTATCCTGATGACTTTTTGTAGTCATTCCCCTCTCTGCTTCTACATAGGGGTTGTACCCTTAATACTCATGGTTTTGAATTATATTTGAGAATATTTCTTGACTTTAAATCCTGCATTCTCCCCAAATGTGTAAAGTGTTTTAATGCAGGAATTGTGTTTTTCCCTCAGGCTGTAACCCCAGTGATTAGAACATCCCCAGTCATCTAGTATGTGCTTAGTAAACATCATTGGATCAATAAAAATCTAAAAGAGATGGCAGTTTTAAAAACATTTGCAAATATATATAAAGAAATAATTGAGTAAGATAAATGCATGTAGGCACTTCAGAAACTAGGATTGTCCCAGTGTGTACTTTGCCAACTGTCATTTAAAATAAAAAACTGTTGCAGTTTACTTGTGTGCTGTTCAATACGGAGGCCTCTGTTTCACCTGCTATTCATGCATGTGAAGAGTTGAAGATTAAGGCCAGGCCCAAGGTCCTTTATCAGTGAGATTTGCCCCCAGTCTACCTCTTGTCATTCTGCAAAGAAGTGAACAGAGGGGCCAGGGATTTAGCTCAGCAGTTTGGTGGCCTGCCTCGCAAGCGCAAGGACCCGAGTTCGATCCCCGGTACCACCAAAAAAAAAAATAAATAAAAGAAAGAAAAGAAAAAAAAAGAGAGAGAGAAGTGAACAGAGGATCATTGTGGTTGAGTCAAGGTATCTTAGAATCGAACATCAATGTCTTACAGTTTTATTTTTGTTTATTTTTTTACAGGAGTAGAGTAACTATTATTTTGAGATTTGAATTTCCAAGTCCAAAGGGTTTTCATATTCTCCAACAGCCTGTTGTAGAAAAACTGCAAACAAATGAGCAAACAAACAAAAGAACACTGCCAGTGTTTGAAGGCCCCCCGCCATTGATGTGGGGAAAGAGGAGCCTGAAATTACAGCAGAGCTTATGGTTTACCACTTTTCCTTATTAAAATCAATATATATTTGTACATGTGATAAATAATGTGACAATAACTATAAGATCGGTTGTAGTGTTCAAATAAAATACACTTAAATCATGATTTTTGTTTTTAAATAAAACATGTATGTGCAGTCAGTATCCAGTTCTAATAATCACCAGTTGTAGACAATAACTTTAAAGCTCACTTATTCAGTGGTGAATGTGAGCTGAGTTTTCATGAATTTCAGATGCTCCTCCAGGAGTTGGGTTTGTAGAGATGCATAAAACGCTATGTTTTCCTTATACGATGGAGCTCACATTTTAGAGCAAGAGTTAAACAACATAAACATAAACATAAGTAAAAGAACAGAGCTATGTCTGATTCTCGGAATATGGGAAGGGAAGCAAATGCCACACATGCGATGGGGTAACTCCAGATCGGGGGCTGGGGGGCCTTTGGCAGAAAGAATTTATGAACTGAGATCTGAAGGTTGAGATAGGACAATCCTCTAATACAGCGGTGGGGAGAGCTCTAGGCCAAAGAGGGGGGAACCAGGTTGAAGTTAAGCAGGTGCAAATAATCAGAGGCTTGTGGAGAGAAACATCACGGTGCAAGGTGAGATAGGAAGGAAGGCAGGGCCCTGGTCCGAGAACTTAAGTCTTAAATTCAGAAAGAGCAGATGAAAGTGACTATTCAAATATAATTTTTAAAAATCAAATTATTAACAGCCTTGTAAATGACTTTAGAAACTTAACTTCAGAAATCACTGCACAAAGCTTCCATTTAACTTTTGGTTTATCAATAGTAGAACACAATAGTATATTTGCTGCCCAATAACAGTATTTTAGAATGAAATACTTGGATTCAACTCATCTTTTATTCACCCTCACTTATGTTAAGAAGGAAGTGACTTTGATGCTGAGATAACTTTGTTTTTTGTAACATATATAGATCTTTCTATTCATTGTATTAGTTCAATTATGTAGTGGAAGAATCACAATGTGATCCCTAACCTTAATGTATAAATATGTATAATCTGCTCGATAATTTCATAGAGTTAAAAGGAGACCTAGAATCTACACTTTTCTATTTTATGGGTAAAAGCTGCTCTGACCATTCATGCTGAAATTTTAGATTCCAGAAGCTTCTCATCATCTGTGCTCTATAGATCTTCTTAAAAATTTACACTAATTTTATTCATTAAACACATGCTTAGCAGACCAATATTTTATTTCTTTTTAACACTTGACTTGTGAAGAAATCCTGCTATTTTAAAATTGGAAGTAGCTGTTATCTGGGATAGTTTTTCAACTGTATGATTATCTATCAGAATTTGGAAGATTCAGTGCTATTCATAATACACAGACATAGCAAAGTAAAAACGGAAGCATTCAAGTTGGAGGAAGGAATCTGCCTGAAAAACGACGGCAAACATCAGCTGGCATGCGTAGGTGAATTTCCTCCCTACGTGGGGAAGTCTCAGCCGTCAGAAGAGAATTCTCACAAGTTCTAACAATATTATCTGCCAGTTTTCAGTCTCAGCTGGCGGATGTGCTGCCCTCATACCTGCTACCTCACATGCCACTTGTGTGAACCCCCAACTAACGAAGCCCCTTACCTGTACCCTGAGTCTCTCCTTGTTGCTTATGCAAGGACCATGACCTAAAACACTCCTTTTATGCTTTTTCTTTCATCTATATTTTCTTTTCCAATAAGTCATTTACACCAGCAAAGAAGCAAACTTCTATCTCCCTTATATTTAAAAAATCTTTCCGTGGCTCTATTTCCTCCATCAGCTACTACTTTATGTCATTTTCTTTGCAGCAAAATTTATGAGATCCATATAATGCTTATGTCATTTTCTGTCCTTTGCAGCAAAATTCATGAGATCCATATAATGCTTATAATTTCTTTCCTTGTATTCCAAATAAACCCCTGCCAGTCATGCCTCGATATATAAGGCTTTCTCCTGGTGACACTGGTGATCCCTGTATCACTAAATATGATACCATTTATCGTTTTATAAAACTCAGTAGTAACACTTGGTCCAGTTTTGATAATTCTGTCCTTTGCAGCAAAATTCATGAGATCCATATAATGCTTATAATTTCTTTCCTTGTATTCCAAATAAACCCCTGCCAGTCATGCCTCGATATATAAGGCTTTCTCCTGGTGACACTGGTGATCCCTGTATCACTAAATATGATACCATTTATCGTTTTATAAAACTCAGTAGTAACACTTGGTCCAGTTTTGATAATGATGATATCTTGGGCGCCTTTCTTGATCCTAAGCCGAATCGATGAGCTTTAGGACTTGCACGAATGAGACTGTTTTTCTTGGTCTGCAGTCAGGACTTCTCCATCCTCTTGGCCATGTGTGGAAGGCAGGGATGTGGAGAACATCAAAAGACAACACATCTCAGGAATGTAGTGATC
Source organism: Fukomys damarensis (assembly GCF_012274545.1). Taxonomy (NCBI): domain Eukaryota; kingdom Metazoa; phylum Chordata; class Mammalia; order Rodentia; family Bathyergidae; genus Fukomys; species Fukomys damarensis. The sequence continues at coordinate 4,366 of NW_022974814.1, read as the reverse complement.
GTGACCTAACAAATTCAAGGGAAGACGTGGACACAAGATGTGAACTTTTGTACTTATGCTATCAAACCAAACAGTTAACGTGACAGGGCCAAGAAAGGAATTCTTGTCAAATTTTCTTGAACATCTGGCCATCAGTGTGGTGTCTGTGATCTTCATCAAGAAAGTATCTTGCAAGCCTCATTGGAAGCCACTCAACCTGGACATGCTGGTCAATGAGGCTGTACCAGCCAGGAAGTAAGAGTAAGGAAGTAAGAGTAAGGAAGCGAAATAAAGAGTACGGCGCTGAGGAATAGCAGAGGCATTTTCTCAGCACAAACAGGCTCTGCAGAGGAGAATGAGATCGGGGAAGGAGATGCCTCGTCAACAGGAAGCATTTTCATGAGCTCCAATGGGCGAAGATACAGCACACACATGTCTCCTCGCTGTTCACCACTCTAAATCTCCACCAGTAAATCATTACACCTGGCACTGCTGTAGGAATTTTGTAGCACAGTCTTCAATCTAATAATTTTTTTATGTGAAACTGATTATAGAAGCAGAGGTCCTGGAAAAAATATTTGATGGCTCTGTGCATCCCAAGGTTGGCCTTGATTTCATCGATGATAATTTTGTGATGGATTAATAACTCTCCCATTGGAATAAAAGTGTTTTTACAAATACTGGCAAGGCAGTTCTAAAATTTATGTGACTGCAAAGCTATATGAAATTTATAGCAGGCTTGGCATTAAAAGCTATGGTGTAAAGATGGAAGCCTTATTGAATATCCAAATATGTTAAATATCTAGTTGATAGGATTTGTACTGTGAGATGAGCAGTAAAGGATTCTGAAGAACAGAAGGAATTGACCGGGCCATGGGTCTGTCAGGAAACTTGCTATAAACTTTATGATTTAACAGTGATGATAACAGAATTTTCAGTCAGTAAGAAAGTGGAATATTAGATAAATTCTGGAAGAGAAAATGGCCATCCTCATCCTAGTTTCTATTGTTTCCTTCATTGTGGATCTTTTATTCTCTATATTTTTCTTTTCTGATTTGAACTTTTTATTGTTTTTTTTTTTTTTTTGAGACAGCATCTCGTTATGTAGTTGAGGCTGATCTGGAACTCACTATGTAGCCCAGGCTGGTCTCAAACTCACAGCGATCTTCCTGTCTCAGCCTCCCGAGTGTTGGATTTTATGGCCGTGCACCACCACACCCGGCTGATGCGAACTTTTTAAAACAATATCTTTTCAAAATAGGGCAAAATGGTATTGTTCTTATATTATCTTCCCTACTCCATTTTACAATTTGGTTCACTGTTGTCCAACTCTGTTCCTTTCATGGAAACAGAAAACAAGATACTAAGCAAAGCAGTAGGAGAGCAAGTGTGGGAAATAAGTGTGGGGTGAAGGGAGAACCAGGCATCCAGGACTTGTTGCTCAACGTCCATTTCTGAGTAACATTTTATTAATATCACTCACCAGGGCGTAACCCATGCAAGGTGATTTTTGAGTGTCAGGAAACACATGAACATTTTCAATTAAAATAAGATAATACTTCTCTCTTCATTTCATGCACATCAAAGTGACAGTTCTTTGGGTCCTTAACCTTCCTTGTGACTCAGTTCAATTTCGAATTTCACTAAGGGGTGTGGAATAGATGTAAAAGCAAGGAAACGCAGTGTTTAAGGACTGCATGAAGTAATGAGTTGTCTGTCCCGGTCCCCCCTGAAGGGGCCCGGTGTGCCAAGCCCAAGGTTGCCCCCAAGCTTCCGTCTCAGTGCTATTAAACAAACCTGTCTATCTCCTGTTCAGGTAAAATGGAAACAGAAAAGTTATTCTCTAGTAACTCCTTTCAGGTTACAATATCAAAATCAGATTCTGAGAGAAAAAACATTTTATGAATGTATCTTTGCACTTGTAAATACAGCTGTTACACTGCAATGAGCGCTCTTTTCTGCCCCAGTGCTGTACCCGTTATCCTCAGTCCAGAATTCAGCTCTTTCTGTTGGTACATATACAGCTTTTTGCCCTGATTCTGGAAAGAGACCCTGTAGTTCATCCCTTTACACATAGGGCTCTCTTTTGAACATTGCAAGAAATGAAAACATCTTCAAATACGAATTCAGGAAAAGTTAAATAAGGAAATAAAAGTTTGTTTCAGTTTTGTGAGAATCTTTTTGGTTCATGTCTGAGTAACTGCTTTGAATATATAGCAGCTTTTGTTATTCTTAGTATTTGGTTATGAAATTTTGCTTTATTTTTTCATAAAATCAAAAAATAAGTAAAGTTAAAA
>NW_022974814.1:536-1172 GCF_012274545.1 Fukomys damarensis | reverse complement strand
GAGGCAGGTGGTGGAACCACTGAGCTAAATCCCTGGCCCCAGGAATTATTCATTCTCCATGGGAGTGCGAGTAAAATAATATAAATGACCAAAAAACCCACAACTAAGTTAAATAAGGAAATAAAAGTTTGTTTCAGTTTTGTGAGAATCTTTTTGGTTCATGTCCGAGTAACTGCTTTGAATATATAAGAGCTTTTGTTATTCTTAGTATTTGGTTATGAAATTTTGCTTTATTTTTTCATAAAATCAAAAAATAAGTAAAGTTAAAATACCTAGCTCTCTCTCTCTCTCTCTCTCTCTCTTTCTCACACACACACACAAACACACACACACACACACACACAACTCTAATTGTCTGGGGACGTAGAAGTTTTGTAAACTCTTCACCCAGTCAACACAAAATCTGTCTTGGAAAATCACGCCAATGGGAAATTTGCGAGCCCTGGGGGAGTGAGAAGCAATTGTACAGGCTCCGGATCTCGCACGGAAGGCTGTTTAAATTCCAGTTGAAAGTCTAGGAGGAAACGTGGCTTCGGGGTTTCCGTTCCAGCGCCCCTGTTGGAGGGGAGCCCTGTGCCCCCGGGCGCCCAGAGGCTCCTCTGCCCCTCAGTCGGGTAGGAAGAGCTGCGGAGCGTG
>NW_022974814.1:0-221 GCF_012274545.1 Fukomys damarensis | reverse complement strand
TCTCTCTCTCTCTCTCTCTCTTTCTCTCTCTGTACTGGGGATCGAACTCTGGACCTTGCCCTTGCGAGGCAGGTGGTGGAACCACTGAGCTAAATCCCTGGCCCCAGGAATTATTCATTCTCCATGGGAGTGCGAGTAAAATAATATAAATGACCAAAAAACCCACAACAGTTATTTCAAAAGAATCTAATCTCACTGTTCCTTCAGGTACAATAACTTAG
>NW_022974813.1:0-7501 GCF_012274545.1 Fukomys damarensis | reverse complement strand
ATGTCGCGCACACACGGATGATCTCAGGCAAGTAGGCCTTTGAATACACCCACTCTGGAGTCTGTGGTTCCTTGCTGGGTCCTATTTCACGCAATCAGGGGGTACGCTCACCCGTTGGATGATCTCAGGCAGGCAGGCGGCTGAAGAGACCCCCTCCGGGGTCTTTGGGTCCTTCTTGGGTCTTATTTTGCACAGTTGGAAGGTCGCGCACCCGCCGGATGATCTCAGGCAGGCAGGCCTTTGAATACACCCACTCTGGAGTCTTTGGGTCCTTACTGGATCTTATGTCACGCAATCAGGGGGTACGCTCACCCGTTGGATGATCTCAGGCAGGCAGGCCGCTAAGCAAATCTACTCCGGGGTCTTTGGGACCTTACTGGGTCTGATTTTGCTCAGTCCGGGAGGTCACGCATCCGCTGAATGATCTCAGGCAGGCAGGCCGCTGAAGAGACCCACTCCGGGGTCTTTGGATCCTTACTGCATCTGATGTCGGGCAGTCCAGAAGATTGCACAAATGCCAGATGATCTCAGGCAGGCAGGAAGCTGAAGAGACCCCCTCCAGGGTCTTTGTTTTTTTACTGGGTTTGATGTCGCACAGTCCGGGAGATCGCGCAAGTGCCGGATGATCTCAGGCAGGCAGGTCACTGAAGAGACCCCGTCAGGGATCTTTGGGTCCTTACTGGGTCCGATGTCATGCAGTCCAGGAGGTTGCACACCCGATGGATGATCTCAGGCAGGCAGGCCACTTTAGAGTTCCCCTCCGGGGTCTGTGAGTCCTTACTGGGTCTGATGTCACACAGTCCAGAAGGTCGCGCACACGTTGGATGATCTCAGGCAGGCGGGCTGATGAAGAGACCCCCGCCGGAGTCTTTGGGTCCTTACTGGGTCTGACGTCGCACAGTCCGGGAGGTCGCGCACCCCTCAGATGATCTAAGGTAGGCAAGCATTTGCCGAGACCCCCTCCGGGGTCTTTGGGTCCTTACTGGGTCCGATGTCTCGAAGTCTGGGAGGTCGTGGAACCCCCGGATGATCTCAGGCATTCAGGCTTCTGAAGAGACCCCCTCTGGGGTCTTTTGATCCTTATTGGGTCTGATGTCGTGCAGTATGGGAGGTCACGCACTCACCGGATTATCTCAGGCAGGCAGGCCACTGAAGAGTTGCCATCTGGGGTTTTTGCGTCCTTACTGGTTCTGATGTCATGCAGTCTTGGAGGTCGCGCACCCTCCGGATGATCTCAGGCAGGCAGGCCACTGAAGAGACCCCCTCCGGGGTATGTGGGGCCTTACTGGGTATGATGTTGTGCAGTCCGGGAGTTCACGCAATTGCTGGATGATCTCAGGCAGGCGAGCCGATGAAGAGACTCCAATCTGGGTTTGTCGGTCCTTACTGTGTCCAATGTTGCGCAGTCCGCGAGATCACGCACCCGCTGCATGAACACAGGCAGGCAAGCCGCCTAATTGACCCCCTCAGTGTCTTTCGGTCCTTATTAGTTCTGATGTCGCGCAGCACGGGAGGTCGCACACCCGCTGGATGATCTCAGGCAGGCAGGCTGCTGAAGAGACCCCCCTCTGGTGTCTTTGGGTCCTTCCTGGCTCTGATTTTGCACAGTCGGGAGGTCGCACACCCGTCGCATGATCTCAGGTAGGCAAGCCACTGAAGAGACCCCCTCTGGGGTGTTTGGGTCCTTACTGGTTCTGATGTCACGCAGTCTGCGAAGTCATGCACCCGTCAGATGATCTCAGGCAGGCGGGCTGCGGAAGAGACCCCCTCAGGGTTCTTTGGGTCCTTATTGGTTCTGACATCATGCAGTTCAGGAGGTCGCGCAACCGCCGGATGATTTCAGGCAGGCAGGCCACTGAAGAGACCCCCTCCAGGGTCTTTGCTTTCTTCCTGGGTCTGATGTCGCACAGTCCGTGAGGTCGCGAAACAGCCAGATGATCTCAGGTAGGTAGGGAACTGAAAAGAACCCCTCCGGGGTCTTTGTGTCCTTACTGGGTCTGACGTCGCGCAGTCCGAAAGGTCGCGCACACGCGGATGACCTCAGGCAGGCGGACATATGAAGAGATCCCCTCTGTGTCTTTGGGTCCTTACTGGTTCTGATGTTGCGCAGTCCGGGAGGTCGCGCACCTGCCGGATGATCTCAGGCAGGCAGGCCACTAAAGAGACTCCCTCCGAGGTCTTTGGGTCCTTACTGGATCTGATATCACGTAGTTCAGGAGGTGGCGAACCCGCCAGATGACCTCAGGCAGGCAGGCCGCTGAAGAGATCCACTCCGGTTTCTTTGGATCCTTACTAGGTCTGATTTTGCTCAGTCTGGGAGGTCACACACACACTGTATGATCTCAGGCAGGCAGGCTGCTGAAAAGAACCCCTCCGGAGTGCTTGGGTCCTTACTGATTCTGATGTCGCGCAGTCCGGGAGGTCGCACACCCACCGGATGATCCCAGGCAGGCAGGCCACTGAAGAGACCCACTCCGGGTTCTTTGGGTCCTTTCTGGGTCTGATGTCATGCAGTCCGGGAGTCGCGCACCTGCTGGATGATCTCAGGCAGGCAGGCCACTGAAGAGACCCCGTCCGGGGTCTTTGGGTCCTTACTGGGTCCGATATCTGGCAGTCCGGGAGATTGCACAAATGCCAGATGATCTCAGGAAGGCAGGCAGCTGAAGAGACCCCCTCCAGGGTCTTTGTGTCCTTTCTGGGTCTGATGTCACACAGTCGGGGAGGTTGCACACCCACCAGATGATCCCAGGAATGCAGGCTGCTGAAGAGACCCACTCCGGGTTCTTTGGGTCATTTCTGGGTCTGATGTCGTGCAGTCCAGGAGGTCACACACCGCTGGATGATCTCAGGCAGGCAGGCCACTGAAGAGACCCCGTCTGGGGTTTCTGGGTCCTTACTGGGTCCGATATCGGGCAGTCCGGGAGATTGCACAAATGCCAGATGACCTCAGGAAGGCAGGCAGCTGAAGAGACCCCCTCCAGGGTCTTTGGGACCTTACTGATTCTGATGTCATGCAGTCTGGGAGGTCGCCCACCCACCACATGATCTCTGGCAGGCAGGCAGCTGAAGAGACCCCCTCTGGGGTGTTTGGGTCCTTCCTGTGTGTGATTTTGCACAGTCTGGGAGGTCGCCCACACACCGGATGATCTCAGGCAGGTAGGGAACTGAAGAAACCCTCTCCTGGGTCTTTGGGTCCTTACTGAGTCTGATGTCCACCAGTCCGGTAGGTGGCGCACACGCCGGATAATCTCAGGCAGGCGCCTCTGAGGAGACACCCTCTGTGTTTTTGGGTCCTTACTGGTTCTCATGTTGCGCAGTCCGGGAGGTTACTCACTGGCCAGATGATCTCAGGCAGGCGGGCCGCTAAAGAGACCCACTCCGGGGTCTTTGGGTCCTTACTAGATCTGATATCGCATAGTCTGGAACGTGGCAAAACCGCCAGATGACCTCAGGCAGGCAGGTCGCTGAAGAGATCCACTCCAGTGTCTTTGAGTCCTTACTGGGTCTGATTTTGCTCAGTCCGGGAGGTCACACACCCACTGAATGATCTCAGGCAGGCAGGCCACTGAGGAGACCCCCTCCGGAGTCTTTGGATCCTTACTGGTTCTGATGTCACGCAGTCCGGGAGATGGCACACCCACCAGATGTTCTCAGGCAGGCAGGCTGTTGAAGAGACCCACTCCGGGTTCTTTGGGTCCTTTCTGGGTCTGATGTTATGCAGTCCGGGAAGTCCCGCACCTGCTGGATGATCTCAGGCAGGCAGGCCACTGAAGAGACCCCCTCTGGGGTCTTTGGGTCCTTACTGGGTCCGATATCTGGCAGTCCGGGAGATTGCACAAATGCCAGATGATCTCAGGAAGGCAGGCCACTGAAGAGACCCCCTCCAGGGTCTTTGGGTCCTTACTGGGTCCGATATCTGGCAGTCCGGGAGGTTACTCACTGGCCAGATGATCTCAGGCAGGCAGGCCACTGAAGAGACCCCCTCCAGGGTCTTTGGTTCCTTACTGGGTCCGATGTCGTGTAGTCCGGGGAGTCGCCCCCGTGCCGGATCTCAGCCAGGCGAGCCACTGAAGAGACCCCCTCCGGGGTCTTTCGGTCCTTACTGACTCCGATGTCACGCAGTTCGGGAGGTTGTGCACCCGCCAGATGATCTCCGGCAGACAGGCCTTTGAATAGACCCACTCCGGGGTCTTTGGTTCCTTACTGGGTCCTATTTCGCACAGTCCGGGAGTACGCTCACCCGTCGGATGATCTCAGGCAGGCAGGCTGCTGAAGAGACCCCCTCCAGGTTCTTTAGTTCCTTACTGGGTCCGATATCACGCAGTCCGTGGAGTCGTGCCCCTGCCCGTTGATCTCAGCCAGGCGAGCCGCTGAAGAGACCCCCTCCGGGGTCTTTTGGTCCTTACTGGGTCCGATGTCGCGCAGTCCAGGAGGTTTCGCACCTGCCAGATGATCTCAGGCAGGCAGGCCGCTGAAGAAACCTCTTCTGGGGTCTTTGAGTCCTTACTGGTTCCGATGTCACGCAGTCCAGCAGGTTGGGCACCCGCCTGATGATCTCAGGCAGGCGAGCCACTGAAGAGACCCCATCCGGGCTCTTTCGGTCCTTACTGGGTGCGATGTCGCGCATTCCGGAGATCATACACCCGCCGGATGATCTCCGGCAGGCAGGCCATTGAAGAGACCCCTTCGTGGTCTTTGGGTCCTTCCTGGATCTGATTTTGTGCAGTTTGGAGGTCGCACACTCACGGGAAGATCTCAGGCAGGCAGGCCGCTGAAGAGACCCCCTCCGGGGTCTTTGGGACCTTACTGGTTCTGATGTCATGCAGTCTGGGAGGTTGTGCACCCGCCACATGATCTCCGGCAGGCAGGCCGCTGAAGAGACCTCCTCCGGGGTGTTTCGGTCCTTCCTGGGTGTGATTTTGCACAGTCTGGGAGGTCGTGCACACGCCGGATGATCTCAGGTAGGTAGGGAACTGAAGAAACCCCTTCCGGGGTCTTTGGGTCCTTACTGGATCTGATGTCGCGTATTCCGGAAGGTGGCGAAACCGCCAGATGACCTCAGGCAGGCAGGTCGCTGAAGAGATCCACTCCAGTGTCTTTGGGTCCTTACTGGGTCTGATTTTGCTCAGTCCGGGAGGTCACACACCCGCTGAATGATCTCAGGCAGGCAGGCCACTGAGGAGACCCCCTCCGGGTTCTTTGGGTCCTTACTGGTTCTGATGTCGCGCAGTCCGGGAGGTGGCACACCCACCAGATGTTCTCAGGCAGTCAGGCCGCTGAAGAGGCCCACTCTGGGTTCTTTGGGTCCTTACTGGGTCTGATTTTGCTCAGTCCGGGAGGTCACACACCCGCTGAATGATCTCAGGCAGGCAGGCCACTGAGGAGACCCCCTCCGGCGTCTTTGGGTCCTTACTGGGTCTGATTTTGCTCAGTCCGGGAGGTCACACACCCGCTGAATGATCTCAGGCAGGCAGGCCACTGAGGAGACCCCCTCCGGCGTCTTTGGGTCCTTACTGGGTCTGATTTTGCTCAGTCCGGGAGGTCACACACCCGCTGAATGATCTCAGGCAGGCAGGCCAATGAAGAGACCCCCTCCGGGATCGTTGGGTCCTTACTGGTTCTGATGTCGCGCAGTCCGGGAGGTGGCACACCCACCAGATGTTCTCAGGCAGTCAGGCCGCTGAAGAGGCCCACTCTGGGTTCTTTGGGTCCTTTCTGGGTCTGATGTTATGCAGTCCGGGAAGTCCTGCACCGGCTGGATGATCTCAGGCAGGCAGGCCACTGAAGAGACCCCCTCTGGGGTCTTTGTGTCCTTACTGGGTCTGATGTCGCGCAGTCCGAGAGGTCGCGCACACGCGGATGATCTCAGGCAAGCAGGCCTTTGAATAGACCCACTCCGGAGTCTTTGGTTCCTTACTGGGTCCTATTTCACGCAGTCCGGGAGTACACTCACCTGTCGGATGATCTCAGGCATGCAGGCCTTTGAATAGACCCACTCCGGGGTCTTTGGTTCCTTACTGGGTCTGATGTCACGCAGTCTGGGGAGTGGCACACCTGCCGGATGATCTCAGCCAGGCGAGCCGCTGAAGAGACCCCCTCCGGGGTCTTTCAGTCCTTACTGGGTCCGATGTTGCGCAGTCCGGGAGGTTGCGCACGTGCCGGATGATCTCAGGCAGGCAGGCTGCTGAAGAGACTCAATTCGGTGTATTGCGGTCCTTACTGGGTCTAATTTTGTACAGTCCGGGAGGACACGCACCCGCCAGATGATCTCAGGCAGGCAGGCCGCTGAAGAGACCCTCTCCGGGATCTTTACGTCCTTCCTGGGTCTGATTTTGCGCAGTCCGGGAGGTTGTGAACCCGCCGGATGATCTCAGCCAGGCAGGCGGCTGAAGAGACCTGTTCTGGAGACTTTGGGTCCTTCCTGGTTCTGACGTCACGCAGTCGGGAAGGTCGTGCACCTGCCGGATGATCTCAGGCAGGCAGGCCGCTGAAGAGACCCTCTCCGGTATCTTTATGTCCTTCCTGGGTCTGATTTTGCGCAGTCCGGGAGGTTGTGAACCTGCCGGATGATCTCAGGCAGGCAGGCAGTTGAGGAGACCCGCTCCAGGTCTTTCGGTCCTTAGTGAGTCTGATTTCACACAGTCCATGAAGTGGTGCAGACGACGGATGATCTCAGGCAGGGAGGCCGCTGAAGAGACCCGTTCCAGAGACTTTGGGTCCTTACTGGTTCTGATGTCACACAGTACGGTATTATGCTCACCTGCCAGATGATCTCAGGCAGGCAGGCTGCTGAAGAGACCCCCTCCGGTGTCTTTGGGTACTTAATGGTTCTGATGTCGCGCAGGACTGGAGTAAGCTCACCCGCCGGATGATCTCAGGCAGGCAGTCCACTTTAGAGACCCCCTCCGGGGTCCTTGGCTCCTTACTGTTTCTGAAGTCGCGCAATCCGTGAGGTCTCCCACCCGCCGGATGATCTCAGGCAGGCAGGCCGCTGAAGAGACCCACTCCAGGGGCTTGGGTCCTTACTGGTGCTGATGTCACGCAGTTCTGAAATTCATGCACCCCCTGGCTGATCTCAGTCAGGCAGGCCGCTGAAGAGACCCCCTGCGGGGTCTTTGGGTCCTTACTGGGTCTGATGTCGTGCAGTACAGGAGTTCGAGCACACGCCCAATGATCTCAGGAAGGCAGGCCGCTGAAGAGAATCCCTCCAGCGTCCTTTTGTCCTTGCTGTGTCTGATGTCGTGCAGTCCGGGAGGCCGCGCACACGCTCGATTATCTCAGGGAGGCAGGCATCTGAAGGGACCCACTCTGGGGTCTTTGGGTCCTTTTGGGTCTGATGTCACACAGTGCTGGAATTCGCTCACCGCCAGATGATCTCAGGCAGGCAGGCCGATGAAGAGATCCCCTCCAGGGTCTTTGGGTCCTTACTGGCTGTGAGGGCGAGCAGTCCGGGAGGTCGCCCAACCACCAGATGATCTCAGGCAGGAAGGTCACTGAAGAG
>NW_022974812.1:0-1003 GCF_012274545.1 Fukomys damarensis | reverse complement strand
AACCACAATTTATCTCTTTTGGAAAGGGAATATTTACCTTGTAACATTGTACCTTGAGATTATGTAGTTTTTTGGTTTTGATTTTTGGTACTGGGTATCAAACTCCAGTCCTTGGGCTTGTGAGGCAGGTGGTGGAGCCACTGAGCTAAATTCCCAGCCCTGAGGCTTGGGCTTTTGGAAAAATGCTAGAACTGTTGAGACTTTGAGGGAGGAATTATTGTGTTATATTGGGGATAGTTCTACTGTGTTAGGTGGAATTATGGACTTACTATTGTCTTTATTCTATATATGGTCTCTTGGCCAATTCTCCCTGGTATTGTTCCCCTGCTCTGCTTCCTGGATGCTGTGAACTAAGAAGCTTTTCTCCTCTTTGTCCTTCCACCTGATGTGTCTGCCCTGGAGCAAGCTGATCATAGGTGCCTGTCTCTTAAGACTTTAGTGCCGTGTTAGATCCCCGGTACCCCCACAAAAAAAACAAAAACAAAAACAAAATAAAACAAACACTTTAGTGCAGTGATGGCTAACCTTTTAGAGCTTTCAGTGATAGCAAACAGCCCAAGGCGGTATGTGAGCCATAGGTTCACCACTACTGCTTTAGTGGTACTGGGTATGGTACCTGAGTCCTGTGGGAAGCTGTGACAAGAAAACTCTCAAATTCAAGCCTGCCTTGGACAATTCAGTAACTTAGCAAGACTCTGTCTCAAAAAATAATAAAAGGGCTGGGGATGTAGCACAATGCAAAGTCCCTGGGTTCAGTCCCCAATACCCCCCTCACCTCTAAATGGAAAATGTCCGTGGGCTCCATCTTTAAGTCACTGCTGTTTGGGGAGTATCTTTGGTTTGACGAAGCTTAAGAATGACCAGTGATGAAGTCAAAGGTCCCTATCCAGCCCAGGAGTGGGCATGTGGATTCCTTCATCCAAGAGTAGGTGCTTATAGGGATAGAGTTTGTGCAAGCTCTGGGTTCAATCCTCAGGAAAAAACATTTTAATGTAAAAAATTT
>NW_022974811.1:0-1350 GCF_012274545.1 Fukomys damarensis | reverse complement strand
CTGGTGGAAATTTTTTTACTTTTTTGTTGTTGTTGTTTTTGTTTTCCTCTCCAGTTCTGATAACCCAGGGCATTCACTGAGCTACTTCCTCAGCCCTTTGTAAAATTTTTTGAGACAGGATCTCATAAAGTTTTCCAGGCTGGTCTCTAATTTGTGGTCCTTTGCCTCATTCTCCCAGTGTGCTAGGTTGACAGGTATATGCCATATGCCTAGCTAGGAAGTATTTATGACGTTACAGGGGCTGATTACAAACAAAAAAAAGAAAATACGGTGTATATTTACATTAAAATTTTTCTTACAGTAAAAGACAGATTGCCATTAATGTCCCTCAAAATATTCCCTGTAGGGACTGGGGCATGGCTCAGTAACAGAGCATTTGCCTCGCATTTGGGAAACTCTGAGTTCATTCCCTAGCATTGCAAAAACAGAATATTCCTCCTTGCTTCAAACACACTTTTCCCATTGTTCTTGTCACTTTTTTTGTTTGTTTATTTTGTTTTTTGAAATAGGATCTCACTATGCTTTTTAGGATGGCCTTAAACTATGTAATACTGGCTGGCCTAGACTGTATGGTGGTCTTTCTGCCTCAGCCTCTTAGGTGCTGGGATTACAAACATGCAGTGGGCATCCTTTTTCATGTCTTTATGAGGTGTGTTCAGCAATATACTGAATATGGCTGCTGAGTGCCACCCAGTAGAAAGGCAGGCTTGTGAAAATGGTAGTGTGTCCGCATCTGCTTTATGACCCAGACCTGTTATCCTGTGATTTCTGGCTCTTCTCCAGAATCAAAATGACCATCAAAGGTAAATTTCCTGATTTGATTCAGGACATTGAAGCAGCCATGGCAGTGTAACTAAAGACACAAAAGAGAAATTCTAGAACTGCTTAGGCAAGAATGATGGAATAAGTGTTTTTGAAGTTGGGGAAAGTTTTCTGATAACAGTTTGTCTTTTACTGTAATAACTTTCTTTTAAAAGTTAAATATTCACCATATTTTTCATCATATATTTATCCCTGTTTATTTTAGAATTTTGGTTTATTGCTGCTGTCCATAATAAATCTTTTTTTAGCCTACTTACTGTATGTATTTCATTGAAAATTGTGTGTTAGTTTTCAGGAAATTTTAGGAAGAAAATTTGTTACAAACCGGGTAATTTCAGTTTTTATTGTTTCTATTGCATTTATTTAAACTGTTGACTTTCATTTAGATTATTCATTATAAAAACACAAGAGGAAATCACAGACAGATGTCCTCAATCTTATCAAGTTTAAACATTACTGTGCAATTTTTTTTTTCTTAGCTGACTGCAGTTTTCTACTGTGACTATTTCTCTGAGCCTTGACCTTTTC